>NC_091930.1:37868089-38168089 GCF_041260155.1 Ptychodera flava
TTTCTATGTTTGCGCATGTGGAGTTGTTTGTAGCGTGGTCCATTTGAATTCTGGGTTGACAATCTTTTGTCAACTTTAATCCTCTGATCACCTTCAATGGCAGGATGGTGACTTCCCCATCGAAATATGTCAAAATTTTGATGAGAGATCTTTGGTCTTCAAGAGTTTAGCTTTCTATGGACATTTAGAACTCATAAGATGTAATGGAACTTACCCAAGGAGACCCCTCCCTGACAATGGCAGTGGTGTTATTCCAAGGTGAATGAGCTCTTTGTTCCTGATGACTGTTACACTGACAGGCTAGGTCTCTGATAAAACATTGAATGAAGAAATGAACAAAGAAACAATTAAAACATCCAAATAAGTACATAAATCTGAGAAACACATTCTAAATTCAGTCATAAAGTAGATGCAATGCAACATCAGAGAAGAGTATTTCAAGAGTTTTAAGTGTGTCTATGTGAACAGTGTACACTAAAAAGTTTTAGTAAATATCGCTTGAGAGCACAGGCCACAAACCATTGACCCTTTGAGTACAAAATTAGATTTTTATTGTCTCAATGAATTATCATGCAGACATTTTTTTACAGGCAAAGACACTTTTTTAGAGTTTTGCCAAAATTTTGATCAAAACCTGTAGTCAATGAAAAATTATGTCCATTTGATTCAACATTACAAAACATAACAAAAAATTCGTAATAATTGTAAATTTTATAAAGTGCATGAACGCATGAAATGAAACAATAATTTTATGAATAAACTAAAGTACATGTAATGTATTCTCCATGACTTCATTTTAGCGCCCTCTATTGGCCAGCCCTTCAAAGTCAGAAATTTAACCATGCTCCTCCTCCTCTCCAATATTGGTTGCAAAATGCTGTACTGAAATTTTGGTGGGAAAAAAACAAAGGACCCAAAGGGTTAGCCATACCGGATGATGCGTTTGAAGTTCAACCAGGGTAGTTTTCATGTTTTACTGATTTACTGTACAATTGGATAGGTTTTTTCTCAACAGACCTGCCATGGGTATCTTAACTACGGTACAAAGCACACATGTCATCTCAATCTTGTTCCCGTTTAGCTGAAAAATTTCACAAACTAACCCTTTGACTGCGTTGAACAACTTCAGCTGCAAACTTCGGTAGTTTTCAGTTGTAACTGACCCAAAATTTTAATAAAGTATCACCACTGACCAGACCCTAAAAATACAAAAATGAAGGTGCAGGATGAAGAACACTCAACCGTCATTGAACATAGTACTAGATCATCCAAAAATTATTAAGTGTGGGGGACCTTCATCAAAGCTAGGACACAGTGATCCATAAACAGAATGAAGGGCACCATAGAATGTTTCCATTCTCCCAATTATTTTTATTACATGTCTCGTTTATCGAACGTCGTGCGCTCTACAGCATTCAATAACACGATTTGAACTAATTCGGATAATTGTATGATGAAGTAATGTCTTTAAAAGCCGTAAGTGTAAGCTCATCTGCTTTTCTTTTTACGTTACACTCTTGATTTTATGCGTAATTTGTAATATTGTTGCATTCAGCCATAGGGCACCTAACACTCTTAAGATATTTGAAAAATATGAAGATCCAATTATCCCAAATTAATTCGTATCGTGTTCAACGGTAACTAGTCTTTGATGTTGCGGGCCGCATAGTCATCACTTGACTGAAAGTGAACTGTAACTTTTTTCAACTTTTGGATGTAAAAGTTTTCAAATTTCATGTATAGTACAGGAAATTCGATTTTTGTTAAATTTTGCACAAAAAATTTATAAACAGCATAGCATTAGTTTAAATATATCAATGCGCCATTTGATGATGAAAATCGTTCCATTTTTAACTATTTGTCGTCTAAAATGGAAATTAAGAATTTGATTATCATCTGCCAATAAACGTAAATATTTTGAGTGAAAACTGTGTGAGAGAGAGACATGTTAATAAAACGTTATAGCCCAAACAAGGGACTATGTATCCTCGAGGCACGAGATCATTTGCCCTCCTTACGTCGGGAAAATGGTCACCTAGCCTTGGGCACATAGTCCCATGTTTGGGCTGTAATATATATTGTTTCGCGTATAGTATTCCTACACTTTTCGTATAGGTACAAGGTAATAAATATCAATCAAAACCAGATTCATGCAGGCAAATTTGGCCATGGTCATTGCACCGGACTAAGGATTAAGTAACACGATTGGAACAAATTTGGGATAATTCGATCTTCATGTTTTCCACATTCGTCAAACGCGTCCGGTGCCCTATAGCTGAATGTTGCAATATTACAAACTTCTCATGAAAAAAGTGTGTAACTAAAAAAGAAAGGCAGATGAGATTACATTTGCAGATCAAATCAACATTACTTCACTATTAAATTATCGCAAATTAGTTCCAATCGTGTTAAGTTTAGTTTACGTTCCACAGAATAGTACCACAACAAAAAAATATACCATTGTAACTTTAAATCTACGTGACCTCTGATATTTCAAACCTAAAATGGTTGGTTTGGAAAACATCATCATGTTTGTACTATTTTTGCTTTTCATATGCATTTTCTGCACAAGAGGGGCTAATGTAACCACCACTGACATTTGAATCAACTTCATCATATCTTTATTGAGCGTGTAGGCCGGAATCGGACATGTCGGTGGTAGATAAATAAGCAGTTCATGGCGTTTTTAACATCGTTGTCAACGTCTGTGTCCCTTGGTTGTACAAGGACTATAGTCCGTGGGCTGTAGGGGCCAACCTACATCCTCTCCTCCAAACCTACTACATGGGCATTTCTTCGTTCTGTAGGATCTGCCGAACAAGGAAAAAAGACATTTTAACGTTGGACATTTTGGGATGCGTAACCTCTCTGGGCTTGGTTTCGATTGGCATTGTTATATCTCGAAAAATTCCGAAAAATTGGTGGGAGAAAGGTGTACTATATCGTCTCCTAATTTATTTAATGGCGTAAAATAACATAAAGCTTGCATTTTTGGAAAAGCTAGGATACCGCTTTTGATGAGAAACACCAACTTTAGCAATATAAATTTGACTACATAGAATTTGATGACTTTAAATCAAATTTTTCAGGTAATTTAGTATTTTAAATATGATAACTATGGCATCCTTCAAATCAAACATATTTACGGATTTTTCTCACTACAATTTGCTGAAGAAGAAGAAGAAAGCTGTTAAAATTGCGCGTTTTACTGTGCAGTATAGTCTCTAGTCATTTAACTTGCAGGTTTTGCTAAACTTGTATATCGTTAATGATCTTTTTTATTTTTTGTGATGTACTAATGCACAGCTATAAAAAGAAGACTTTAACACGAGTCCACGTAATCATAGTGCCACTTTTCCTTCAATTAATATGGACTGTTGATGACTGTCTGTTTTTATAAATATACTTTGTAAATATTTTTTCTATAATGTATTTTGATACGACTTACTTGGAAAATTTTCCATGCCTTCCTTGCGACAAGCATCACTATCAATAAAGCACTATTATCCACGATTTGTGTTTTTGGTGTGTATGTTTTTGCTATAGTTGTGGATACTACTCTTTGCTAATTATTATGTTTGTTTTCTTTTTTCTAAATTTGATTGCACAGAATGAATTCTCATTTATTTTACAACCTCACTTCATCTATATTTATATTTCCATGACCTTTAATCTTTCAGTTGATTTTTGGTCAACCCTTTGAAACTTTTCAGTCACTGTACTACCTATCAAAGACAAATATGACCTTGTCCTATGACAGCCTATCAGCTGAAAGTAAAAGGACTGGTTGGACGCATTTGTAGTTGAGTACAAAGTTAATCTACTGAAAAGTAGGGTTATGGAAATATGAACAAAATAATAGAAAATATATAACAAATTATGTAAAGTCATACCATGATTAATCTATAGGTATACGACATCATAGATGTTTAAGTGTTACTAACGTATAATATTTCTAAGTAAAGGTTGATCCAGTGAAGAGGAAAGAATTGAGGTACAAAGAAGCTTAACATATACGACAAAGATGAAAGAAAAAGTAGGCGTTTGTCATAAGTTTATATTGTCTCAATTTAAAATATCAATTATTAACATTTATATTTGTGATATACAGCATATGGCTCTGTAGCAATACAAAACAGTTTAAAATTACGTACACAAACGATGGAAGGCTCATGTGATTTCATATCAAAATATATCACTTGAGAGCATGGCATCAATCATAACTGTTTCCGAAAGTTTACAACGAATCGAAAATGTTTGACGACGTTAAGAACAATTGCCAGAAGCTAGTATATCACGCGAAACTTGGTCATTAGCCCGTGAAGAGGACAGGGTGTTTTATTGGCAAACTGCATATTTTATTACAAAGAAGGTTATAGTAAAGTAAAAACTAAAGATTCATGGACAACAAAGAAAATAGTTAGGTTTTATTATGGTGGCTGGAGGAATGTCCTCGATATTGCAGAATAGAAACAGGGCATAAAGCTTCTCATTAGAATTATCAGGGGGTTTGATTTGTGCGTTTTTATCAGTATCCGTGCCCCTATATCTCGGCCTTTATACTGCCAAGGATATAACATGGTGAATAATTATCAGCTGTGATAGATCACGAATTTTTGATAAGTACCATGCCGATTTATGGTGACGCGTATTTTATATACACAACGATCATCTTGCCTAACTTTACCCTTCCTTCACTCACAGCGAGACAGACAGACAGACAGACAGACAGACAGACAGACAGACAGACAGACAGACAGACAGACAAAGTCTTAATTAGAAGATGCCATGCTCACCAGCTAACATAAGTAAAGTATTGGCTAACCTCTATTCACACTTTTGAAAGTTATTTTAACACTTTCAAATCGTCTGTGAGTCAGACATTGAAAAACATTGCATGGTAACAAAGTGTGGCATATGCGCAGCTTTCTCACTACAAGGAGTCGCCAATTTGGTTAAAATGTTTGGGTTTGTGTTAAGTTCTACCGTCTATCATTGCCCAATGGTTTGGACGCCCACATCTATAAAGCTATAACTTTGTTTAGTTCACCTTAAAAGATGAAGAGGATGGTGGTTAGGGAACGACTGCTATCAAAGGCTGCGGAGGGGATGGCTGGATAGAAAATATTTCATCGATTTGATTTTTTGGCAGCTAAGCCTCCACATACATATGTTGTATGATGATCGTGTAACAGCGTGAAACTCTGACTCAAAACTGAAGTAGTTCATGATTATTACTTGACTACAGCTGAACAATATATATATATATATATATATATATATATATATATATATATATATATATATATATATATACACACACATGTATGTATGTATGTATGTATGTATGTATGTATGTATGTATGTATGTATGTATATATGTATGTATGTATGTATGTATGTATGTATGTATGCATGTATATGTTTGTGTGTACGGAACGCCGATTGTTACAAAATTATTTTAAATATTTTGTGAGGTTCCATAAAACAAAATCGCTGGGGTAAAAAACAGAGGGAGTACTTTGGTAGATATAGAAAAAATCGCCGGGGTTAATAAAAAAGAGGGGTAAATCCAGAAAAAAACCTTGGGATAATGAAAAAACGTGGGGGGGGGGCAAATTTTCAATGTTGTCGTAGGGCTTACCACCTCTTCAAATCCAGCTTTTGTCGGTTCATCGTGCCAAAAGGCCCAGCACGTTTATGACACGATTACTGCGAACATTGTATGGTGAGGGTCATGAACATGCTATTATGAGGATCTGTTAACACATTGATAAGGGTCATCTACAACCAGTTTGCCCTGTCTCCTCAGATAACCCCTACACAAAATATAGCTCGCACAGCGATTTTAACTTTTATTACCCAAATACTCTGCTTTTTTCATTTATGTAAAAATAGGTGTACCACAACGGTTCATTACATAACTCTGCTAAAAATACATTATCAATCAATCTATCTATCAATCAATCAATAACTTATTAATCAATCTATCGACACTAATAAAGTTACATCGTACTAAGGTAGTATGCTCCGAAATAATGCTTTCAACCTTTCTCTTACAAAACAATCGGGGTCACAGGTCAAACTTTGAAACTTGACAAACAGATTAATATCCAACATCTTGTGATAATTTAAATTCAAAATGGGAGCCAGCACTGAACACGAGAAAAATTAAATTTTGAACTTTTGGAAAAACCAAGACAGTCATCACGAATTTTCATTTATTGTAAAAGACTATGCTTGGTTTGAGTCGGTGAATCATAAAAAATACAATTCAAAACAAAAGTTTCTCATGTGTCCCTTTTATTTCATATAATCGCAGTCTATGTTAAAGTATACTTTATAATTCTGCTTACCGGATAGAACGTACTCAAAATTGCTGGGACCATCGGCGATTTCTAACTGGGCCAAGGCTCGCTGACGCCACAGTGGCGCTTCAGGTTCACCTTTATCGTGCACTATACTTTGTATCTAGTGAACTCACGCTGGGGATGTTAGCATCAGGGAAATAAATCTTAACAATGAAAACATGTCTACAGTTTTATCTTTGGTTTGCGCTTTATTTTCACAATGTAACTTCCTACTCTATCACCCAATTACCCTTAATTCTGAAATTAGGCAACAAAAGTTTATCAACTAGTCTCATCCTAATGACGTCTTATACAAACCACCCTAAGCATAGGCTTTGAACAGATGGAATAACGTTACTCTAAGGACACAGACAATCGTGTACATCGTGTACATGTTGAACTTCCTAAGAGACCTTCAGCTACTTCATATAGTGTATTTGTCAAGAGCATGATCCAAGATAAATGTACGTAATTTTTATGTTTCTGAGATTTTAGCCGACAAAAATACAACATGTGTTACCCTCCCATGTCTTAATTCCTACAGTGTTAAATAATTTACTGTTTATATTCGCTAATTGTTGTCCAAATTATCTCCAAGTTGTGACCTTAACGAGGTCACGGGTTTGTTAACCTGTTATCTGTATGGATACTTGGATATTAAAGAATTTGCATACCCAGAACCTGCACTCAGTGTGTTGTGTGTTCGAAACTATCCCGCCCGACCGGCGCCATCGATTATTGTAAAGCGATAAATTTTCCTTATGAGTATCTGATACATGTACATGGACACGGCGTTCATACAATGGTGTGCCCGCCGTTGTCAAATCCATAAGAGTTGACTCATGGCAGAATGGAAATTATACGACAACTTCGGTTGATATAATTCTTTGTGATGATGACGAATATCGTAACTATATGCTACAGCTATATTTTTGGCTCCACATTACCACTGAAATGTAAATTTTGTATTTGCCTGTTATGACTTGTGAAGTGTACTACTACTACTTTTCATGGTAATAAACCAAAGTACTAACTATATGCTACAGAATATTTTTATTTGTTGTGAGAGAGGAAGTTACCATTGCGAATTGACTCACTTCTCTAAATCCTGAAATGTCAAATGAAGCAACAGACGCACATGTATTCTACTGACTGCAGTGGACAAACAACGACCAAAGTGTAGATAGAATGGTTTAGTGGCTCCGTCTATCAGTCACGCCCGAGTCAACAAGACATTTACAAAACCAATGACTTTAAAGCTGCACAGAAAATCAAACGACCTAATTCTGTTTGCTTCTACGTGTTACTATTCGCTTATACATGTTTTGAAAAGGTCAGTTTTTCCCTGACACCGTATGTACATATGGATGTAACGCAACGTATTATACAGAATCAGAAGTCAACATGCAAAATTTGGCAATAAAAAATGAATAACCAGAAATATGCAGACACTTGAAATTTAAAATTGTAGCTATCCATGTGTTTAACTCTATGGGGAAAATAATTCTGAAATTTGATATCATTCCATGAGCTTCGAAATGAGGGTAAATAAGCTGTAGATCAGGAAAGCACTTATAGTCCGGATGTTTGCTCCAACGGCGACATTGGATGCGATCACAAAAACAGTCGCCGCTCTTTCGGGGGTCAATCTATACAAATATGTAGAACGCATTCGTAACAAGACTCAGTAACGTCGTCCACTGCTTGTCAACTTAATGACCCTTATTAAATAAAGTCAATACGTTCGACACTATTCATTAGAAAGGCTCAACATTTAGCTGATGAATTCATGGTAAAGATGAATTGTCGTCGTGACTGTGTTTCTGAGGTGTGGTGGTAACGTCATCGAACCTCATAGAATTCATACGCTTTCAAACTTGTTATTGTATTTCGTGCACAGCCCAGTACCTCTCGCGTCGAGGTAAAAATATAACTGGACGACTCCAGCATTCTCCCTGTAGCAAGCGCGTGGTTATGGCCTCGGTCATAGCCTCAATGTGATGAAAACTCCAATATAACAGTTCCTTTTCTGTACACCTTTCGATATTCTGATGAATATTTCTTTGAATGATTAGTTTAGCTCAAAGAGACGACATGTAACTTGAAATGTAACATATACCTGAATTTTCAAATGAGGGCGTTTTGTGGTATTTTTCTTCGGGATGTGTGTACAAGTAACATTTGTGTTGGCCTTAAAAAGCCTCTCAAATCAACTTAACTCCAAAAAGGTAGAAAGACTCCCGTGACTGCAAAACGACCGTTTCATATAGTTATACATCGGACGACCTAATCCGTCGTAGTTTTGACCAATTCTTAAAAATAGTTTGCTATGCATGTTAAAGACTCATTGAGTATACGGAAACAAAGAACTCAGATCCAGTTACTGGATAATTATTATTAATATTAATTTTCGTCCATTAGTTACAGTCAGGGTGCAACTTGTTTTGTCTGCGGCCTTCAGTTTAGATAATGCTTTAGCTGGACAATAAACAATGACAAGCAGCTTTCAACGAAAATTCTTTCTCATGATTCAAGTATTCACGTTTCTTGACGTATATCATGGCTGTGTTGCCTTGTCACTATATCTCTCAAGTGTTGGAAAAAGCCTCGTATTATGATAACTTCAACTTCATAATCCAAGAATTGTTTGGCAACACACTTCGAAACCGACGCTCCGCATTTCATAAGTGCGTGTCCCTCTAGTGTAGCTTGACAAACAAGTGAGAATAGAAGCGTGTTGTCGCTCAGACTATTAATGACGCCAGAATAAACAAAACATTAACAGCAGAAATGACCCAACTGCTGCAATAAACGACTGATTTCAGTTCGCTCCTATGTTTTGAACAGGCAAAGCTTCTCAAGACACAGTGGGTACATTACAAACCCAAGTCGCGTTGTGCTCTCAAGGATATAATACATATACAGGCTCAGGGATCACTGTGCACAATTTGGCACTGCAAAATTAAGCTAAGTAAAATTAGTTTAGATTTTCAAAAACCAAAACAATGAAACGTTTAAGTATTCCAAGAGCTTTAATATGAGCGCAATATTGATAAATTTGAGTCTGGATAATTACTCCAACGGCGCTCTCTGCCTTTAGTTACAATCAACACAGTATAATCTTTAAATCCAGTGTGATAACACTTGATTTATTCTACTACAGTGGGCCTTGTCACACAAGCGAGATTTACAGTGTTGACTCAGATTAAATTTTGAAGCCCTTATAGTGTGTAATAAAATAAAGAGAATCACGTCATAGTGCTTGCTACATTTTAATCATGGAAAGCAAGGAGGAAAGCAACACTTTCTAAATTCTTCAGTCTCTGTTACTGCTGTGACTTAAAGTGCTCAGTATAAGAGTACGCCTACTTCTAGCCTAGCTCCGGATTGTTGTTTTCAGACGCGCGACCGAGTGCGTTGGCGACATTGGATGCGATCACAAAAACAGTCCCCGCTTTTTCGGGGGTCAATCTATACAAATATGTAGAACGCATTCGTAACAAGACTCAGTAACGTCGTCCACTGCTTGTCAACTTAATGACCCTTATTAAATAAAGTCAATACGTTCGACACTATTCATCAGAAAGGCTCAACATTTAGCTGATGAATTCATGGTAAGATGAATTGTCGTCGTGACTGTGTTTCTGAGGTGTGGTGGTAACGTCATCGAACCTCATAGAATTCATACGCTTTCAAACTTGTTATTGTATTTCGTGCACAGCCCAGTACCTCTCGCGTCGAGGTAAAAATATAACTGGACCACTCCAGCATTCTCCCTGTAACAAGCGCGTGGTTATGGCCTCGGTCATAGCCTCAATGTGATGAAAACTCCAATTCAACAGTCCCTTTTCTGTATACCTTTTGATATTCCAATGAATATTTCTTAGTGTGATGAGGGAGCCGTCATTATTTACGGCATGGGGGGAGTTGGAGGAATTGCTTTAGAAACTCAAAAATTTCGAGTAACCCCCCTTGCCAACCATGACGTGTTTGAGTAACCCCTCTCTCTGCTACAGAAATTTTGAGTGACCCCCCACCTCAAAAAAATGGAAAAGTTAAATAACGATACAGTAAAATGGATTGCTGCTGCGACAGGCCCTGTACAGATCCTGATTAAACCCTGTGGAACAGGTCTGTGTCGGAAAGAGTTTCCATTGCTGTGACAGGGGCTGATGTACAGGTGGGTATCCAGTGCTCTGGTGACATGCAGTGTTCTCCGTAGGATTTTTTTACAAGAGGGTGAAGATATGGTGCAAAAGCACAGCAAGCAACCGCGCAAGCGGTCAGGGGGAGGTCAGGAGAGGGGTGTCCCCCTCCTGCCGTTGGGCTTTTGAAAAGTAGAGATTAAATGGTGTTATTTGGTGGCACTTGGGGAGTATTTTTTTCAGATTGTTTTCCTATAAAGAAACTCACAAAGGAACAGAAATCTGAGAGAGTATTCCAAAACTTATATACAAGTTTACTGATGAAGATTACATTTTTTGAAACAAAAAAATAGCGACAGACATACATTTATTCACATTTATGACTTGTTATTATTTTCCTGCAATAAAAGATGAATTCGTTGTAAAGGCATTTAGAATCAGGATAAGCCTGCTTTACACACTTACCCTATCGGTAACCTATACAATGTAGAATATAGAAAGCAGACGTTTCTCATGAATGATCAGGCAAGTATCAATCTTTAATCAGGAAATACTGAAAAATGTGCTCAGTACTAGCCTCTAAATAAGGCTTTCCACGTCGAATAGCTGATCATTCTCGTCTTAAGATCACAATAACCTGAAACGCATAGTGTAACGAGATTTTAGTTTCTACTTGAAACCTCCTGTGTGTGTGTGTGTGTATGTGTGTGGTGTGTGTGTGTGTGTGTGTGTGTGTGTGTGTGTGTGTGCGTGTGTGTGTGTGTGTGTACATATACCGGGTATGAACCATACATATTGCTGTTCTTTACTATTATTGTTGTATTAATTCATAACTTCACTAAATGCTTCAGTACATATCAACAAAATTGATGTAGCCCCCCTTCTTGTGCTCCACTTTTGAGCAACACCCCTTGTAGCTTTCGATTTTTTGAGTGACCCCCCTCAGATTCCTCCGACCCCCAGGCCATAAATAATGACGGCTCACCTAGTTTTAGCTCAAAAGAGACGACATGTAATTTGAGATGTAATCTATACCTCAATTTTCAAATGAGAGCGTTTTGTGGTATTTTTCTTAGGGATGTGTATACAAGTAACATTTATTTCGGTCTAAAATTGCCTCTCAAATTAACTTAAGTCCAAAAAGGCAGAAAGACTCCCGTGACAGCAAAACGACCGTTTCATATAGTTATACATCGGACGACCTAATCCGTAGTAGTTAAGACTGGATTTAATGCATCGGATTATACAGGCTCAGGGATCACTGTGCAAAATTTGGCACTGCAAAATTAAGCTAAGTAAAATTGAGTTTCGATTTTCACAAACCGAAACAGTGAAAAGTTTAAGTATTCCAAGAGCTTTAAAATGAGCGCAGTATTGATAAATTTGAGTCTGGATATTTACTCCAACGGCGCATTCTGCCTTTAGTTACAATCAACACAGTATAATCTTTAAATCCAGTGTGATAACACTTGATTTATTCTACTACAGTGGGCCTTGTCACACAAGCGAGATTTACAGTGTTGACTCAGATTAAGGTTTTAAGCCCCTTTTGAATATGTATCAAAATAAAAAAAATCACATCATAGTACTTGCTACATTTTAATAATGGAAAGTATGGTGGAAAGCAACACTTTCTAAACTATTCAGTCTCTACTATTGCTGTGATTTAAAGTATTCATCATACGGGTACGCCTATTTCTAGCCTAGCTCCTAGATGTGGTTTTCAGACGCGGGCCCCAGTTGGTGGGCGCAAGGAGGAGCTCCATGGTGGGCGACATTGGACACGACCACAAAAGGAAAGTCCCTGTTTTTTCAGGATCAATTTATGCAAGTAGAACACATAGGCGATAAGACTAAGCTAACGGCGTCCACTGCTTGTAGGCTCCATGACACTTATTGAATAAAAAAGATACGTTATTCACAATGCATTAGAATGGCGCAAAATATAACTGATGAAATCGTGGTGAAGATGAAATGCCGTCGTGACTGTATTTCAAAGATGTGGGCGTGGCATCATCGTACTTTATAGATATTTATCATATATTAAAAATTGGTACTTTTTTACTAGTTTGAGGTATTTTGCGCACACACACGTGTATCGAACTGGACCAGTCTAGCATTCTCCCTGTAGCACTCTCGTGACCTCATTCTTCATTGTCGTCCAAAATGTCATAAAGTTTTACACAAGTATGTATTTATGGTTCAATAATTTTAAGTTGTTAAAGTGCGATAACAAGTACGTATATTAAGTGACCTTTAACGTTTATTTTATGGGCGCGGGCGAGCGGCAAGCCTTGCCCGTTAATTTTTGGCTTTCCACTCGCCCTTGCCCATAAATAAACGTTAATGGTCAGCGCGTCGCCCGTTTTTTCTTTAATGTTTTGTAATTGACAAATTACGACTAGTTGCGCTGGATATCCAATTCGCAACTGCACGGAAAATCTCGTTTCTTGGTGTTTGAAAAGAGACAGTCACGTGTTGATTAAAACTAATTGCTTTCATCTTTACAATCCAAAAATTGCTTTGACACACGCTTCAAAGCCGACGTTCTGCATTTTTATGACTGCGTACCCCTCTAGTTTACCTGGACAAACAAGTGTAAATAGATTGGTTTAGTGGCTCAGCCTATAAATCACCACCGAATCAACAAAACATTTACAACATCGATCACCTAGCTGCTGCAAAGAACATCAAGCGACTTATTTCTGTTCGCTCCTATACGTTTCTGTTCGCTGCTACATTTTGAAAAGGTCAAACTTTCACTGTTACCGTTGGTACATTACATATTAAAATCGTGTTATGCTCAGATGGAACTAATGTAACGGATTTATACAGAATCAAGGGTCAAAATTTGGCAATAACAATAAGTTACCGGAAATAAGCAGACACTTTAAATTCAATTTAAATTCAATTCCTCTGTTTAACTCTATGGGGATAAAACAAGTTTTGATTTTCACAAATAACCAGACGTTGATTTTTTTAGTAAATCAAAGAGCTTCAAAATGAGTGCACACAAGCTGTGGATCAGAGAAGTATTGAAAAATTTGAAAATATCTGCACCAACGGTGCATTCTACCTTGTCAGTCACAATCGACACAGCATAACCATAAAACTCGTTGAAAGAGCACTCGATTGATTCTACTTCGGTACGCCTTGTCACACAAGCGAGATTTACGGTGTTGTAAATTCCAAGGTTACTTAAAAATATAGTTTGAAGCTTTTTAAATATGTATCAAAATAATTATTTTTGATTTTTCAAGTGACAGTACTTGCTACATTTAAAAGAAAGCACGGTGGAAAGCAACAGTTCCTAAACAGGTCAGTCTCTGTTATTGCTATGACTTAAAGTGCCCATCATTCGGGTACGCCTACGTCTAGCCTAGCTCCTGGCTGTTGTTTAAGACGCGCGACCGAGCACCTGGGTGACTTGGACACATAAAAAACACAGCCTTTTCGGGGTCAATTCATGCAAATATAACGATATGACTGAAGTAACGACATCCACTGCTTGTCAACTTAATGACCCTTATTAAATAAAGTCAATACGTTCGACACTATTCATCAGGAAGGCTCAACATTTAGCAGATGAATTCATGGTAAGATGAATTGTCGTCGTGACTGTGTTTCTGAGGTGTGGTGGTAACGTCATCGAACCTCATGGAATATTTAGTATCAAAAGAATGAATACCCTTTCAGACTTGTTATGGTATTTCGTGCACAGCCCAAAATTAGTATCTCTCGCGTCGAGGTAAAAATATAACTGGACGACTCCAGCATTCTCTCTGTAGCACTCACGTGGTTATGGCCTCGGTCATAGCCTCTTAACGTGATGAAAACTCTAATACAACAGTCACTTTTCTGTACACCTTTTGATATTGTGATGAATTTCTTTGTATGATTAGTTTAGCGTGAAATAGACGACATATATCTTGAAATGTAATATATACCTGGATTTTCAAATAAGGGCGTTTCGTGGTATTTTCCCTTCGGGATATGTGTACAAGTAACATTTGTCTCGACCTTAATAAAAACCTCTCAAATTAACTACACTCCAAAAGTCAGAAAGACACCCATGACTGCGAAACGACCGTTTCACGGTCTAGTTATAGACGGCCTAATCCGCCGTAGTTTTGACCAACGCTTAAAAAATTAGTTTTCTATAAATGTTATAAGACTCATTGGGTATACGGAAACAAAGAACTGGATAATCATAATTGATATCAATTTTCGTCGATCAGTCATTAGTTACAGTCAGGGTATAACTTTTTTAATCACAACCTTTTTCTGTGGCCTACAGTTCAGATAGTGCCTGTGCTGGTAGTTGACAATGACAAGTAGCTTTCAATTTTACAAAATTAGAAATCCGCTCTTTTAAGCAAATACCCGTATGGTATTGCCACTTTCAAAAAAGGAGCATGTTATTTCATATGGCTCACACCCAGCATTTTCTTTATTTGTCAAACTAGTTCTGGTATTACGGAAGCGTATTCGTGCCATTTTTTGTAAGAAAAAAAAATTAAAAATCTCGTAATTACGAGTTTTTGATTCTCGTAATTACGAGTTTTTGATTCTCGTAATTATAAGTTTTTGATTCTCGTAATTACGAGTTTTTGATTCTCGTAATTACGAGTTTTTGATTCTCGTAATTACGAGTTTTCAATTCTCGTAATTACGAGAATTAAAATCTCGTAATTACGAGTTTTTATTCTCGTAATTACGAGTTTTTGATTCTCGTAACTATACGCCCTGATTCTCTTAGTTATCAGACAATCCTTAATAACTCAGACATCCTTAATAACTCAGTCCTTATATAGTTTTGAGCTTTTATTTCTCATACATATTGTTGGTTATTGTTCAACGAGAATATGGTGTTTTCAATATGGTGTTTTCAATATGGTATTATCTTGATTTATAAGGTGTAGTAAGCAATTATAATACACTCGTAGATGAAAATAAATGAATGAACTTTCGACAGTTATATGGCTACAATTGTAGATATTCAGTATGTTATCGATTAGATCAAAAGTCAAGCATAATAGGTGTAGATTTTGTCTGCTGGATAAACATTCTTTTTAGGGTGAAATATCAATAGTATGACATTATGCAAATATTTCACATCTGTCAACACCTTGATTAGAGTCTCACAACCTAATAAACAGCCCCTCCCCGCCTCAGGAGATAATCCCCGAACTCCGAATACCTGCCGATGTGATGTTATTTTTTTACATCAAGCATAGATTGGCAGTTGCCATCATGTTGGGTTTGCACTAGAAATTATGACGAACAACTGACATCTTCTGACACCCCTTCATGTGTGAAAAAGACATTATCCAAAACAGCAGTGAATGAGGAAGTCGGACAGATTTCCAAACTTTCAGATTAGTATTATTTGCTAACAAAGATTTACACAATCAAAGTTTGTATGGAGACAGATAAAGTAAAGAAAGTTTAACAATCCGTGTCTTTGCATTGCTTCTTCCTAATGTAAAAGAATAGTACACAAACATTGATTATGATCAGGATGAATGACCGAATTGAAGTGCAACTCATTTCAAGAACCCAAGAAATGATTGAAAATGGCAAATAAAAGAAAATATATTTATTTTTATCACAGATGTTATCAAGTAGAAGTGAAAAGGAAATCTCAAAATAGATGATGAGTTGAAATAACGCTGTGATAGTTAAATTTTCATATGCTTCCATAAACATTGAAATTACAAAATCATCATTATGCAAACATTCTGGCAATTTGAAAACCTCATAATTTTGAGATTTTTAGAAATTTGCGATTACTTGACTGTAGTTTTTGACCATGTATTCATTTATTCGCAATGACAATGACGGACTATAGATTCTCATGACAAGATAATTCTCGTAATTACGAGTTTTTAATTCTCGTAATTACGAGTTTTTGATTCTCGTAATTACGAGTTTTAAAATCTCGTAATTACGAGTTTTTGATTCTCGTAATTACGAGTTTTTAATTCTCGTAATTACGAGTTTTTGATTCTCGTAATTACGAGTTTTAATTCTCGTAATTACGAGTTTTAAAATCTCGTAATTACGAGTTTTTAAATCTTGTAATTACGAGTTTTTGATTCTCGTAATTACGAGTTTTTAATTCTCGTAATTACGAGTTTTTGATTCTCGTAATTACGAGTTTTAATACTCGTAATTACGAGTTTTTAATTCTCGTAATTACGAGTTTTAATTCTCGTAACTATGAATTTTTGAATCTCGTAATTACTGGTTTTAATTCTCGTAATCATGTGTCTTCATTCTCGTTATCTTCTCAAATGGCGTACTGACATGGCCTCTACACATTGTAGTTTTCCTCCAGCTATATTATTACCTCTATCTACATTATTACACGACTTTGGTCAGTCTGGGGGCATGATATAGCATAGCCATTAACATGAGAACGTTGCAATAGTGTTAAGGAAGTCTGTGCCTGTATAGAAACAAAACACTTCAGCCATGTTGCTTAGTTTCCAATTTAAGGGCAGCTTGTAATCTGTAAACTCTGTACTTAGTGGATCAGCAAATCAAAATTAAATTCACAGTTCTCATTTGCACCGAATGTCAAAAAGTTTGATACATCGCAACCATATTTGAAAAAATGCATTTATTCACAGCATAAATGTAATAAATAAAATTAAACTAAACTACAATTGACGACTTACAAACTTACAAGAAGAAAACTGTCAAATATTGATTGCAAATGGCATTGGCATTCTCAAACACGTGCGTTTGTTAAATGGTGTCTAGCCTATCGCAATACGTTTCCATGTGATTTACTCAAAGTTCACCATCCATATTTTGGATCACTATCCGGTCAATCTGAAACTGATGGGAAAATAAGATATTTTAGAACATAATTCCATCACAACATGATGTATTAACAAACCCATCGATACAACGCACACTGCACGCATGAACGCACAATGCAAGACAAGCAGTACAATGAAAATATTTTGCAACTACATTAAGCAGAATTAGTAGGTAATTTGTACAATGGTCTTTAACAGGAATTGACTTGACTTCTTTTAATTAATTCCTGCTATTACTTATCAAATGATAAGGACAAACAGATCGCCTTGCATCAACTTAGATGTGAGCGCACTGCAAACATGGAGCTGTTCATACAGCATGGTGGGTTGTTGTTGAAGTAGGGGTCATACAGGTCAATCACTCTTATGCCACGCATTCGTGGCTAGCACATCGGTGATCATTGGATGGCATGCATCTATTATCCCTACAGGAAACTGACCAATCTAGAAAGAAACATTTCAGTGAAAATTCAGGCCAACTACACCGACAGACAAGAACTTCCCATCCGAGCTTAGCTTAGCTGTGGCTGTGCGTGACCTTGACAACACCTCATTCACCGATAATGGCGGCAGTGAAAACAGTCGACCATGTAGTATGCTCATGTAATTCCGTTCTATTGCAGATCTTACCTTTCGGTTTTGTAACACTCAAACAACTCCTAAATTAACTTTCTTCTTCTCAAAATGTTTGTAACTGTTGACTGACTTCGAACATGTCACACTATTGTTGTGATCAAATGGCCGGCATGGTAGGACACGTCCCTTTGAAGCGTGTTGCGTTCTCTTTCATCACGTGTCAACAAAACGAGATAGAAGTCGGCTACAAATAGACGCTAACAGAAGTGTTAAATAAAACAAAACCCCAAGAAGCCCACGCAAATATTATTTGCTGAGCAGAAATATCACAAGAAAGGTGATGTCAAGAATTAAAATCTCATAATTAGGAGAACCAAAATCTCGTAATTACGAGAATCAAAAACTCGTAATTACGAGAATCAAAAACTCGTAATTACGAGATTTAAAAACTCGTAATTACGAGAATCAAAAACTCGTAATTACGAGAATCAAAAACTCGTAATTACGAGAATTAAAAACTCGTAATTACGAGATTTTAAAATTCGTAATTACGAGATTTAAAAACTCGTAATTACGAGAATCAAAAACTCGTAATTACGAGAATCAAAACTCGTAATTACGAGATTTTTTTATTTTTTTTCTTACAAAAATGGCACGAATACGCTTCCGTATGGTTGATATAGTTGCAATCAAAAACAGAATTACTATACTTGCTGTTCTGCCTTCGCATGGTATTCATAAAATGATAAGAGTCAAAGCAGCTACAATGCATTAAAGTTGTCTGCACTACATTATTGCATCCTTCAGTATGTCGCCAAGCACTGTAGGGACCAAGGGGTCGGTACCATTTTCATGTCAACTGCACCTTTATTCGTGAGTTCTAAGACATGGTGATTTTCTGAGGACTGGAAAAAATGCTGAAGCTTGTAGCGCATTACTACAATGGACATTGTTTATGACTTAACCTTCATTGCCACTTCATAAACCGATAATGCCCGATTACATCTTTTGAGCATTTTTATAAGATGGTTTGTTATTCACTGCAATTTATTTAAAAGTGTTTACCATAGTATGACCACAGATTTTTTTTCAAACATTGACATAGAACGCACAACTTTGACTGTAACAACTAAATAATTTCTGAGTTACAACAAATATGGCCGCCGCCAACAACACCAGTATATATACGTGTAACCGCCTGAATTCGATGGAAGAAACCGATCACCGAGGGTCAAAATAGTGACATTTTCAAAGATAATAATGCTCAATAACGGATATCCTAGCTTCTTTCTGAAGACTGGATATTTACGGTAAGTAAAATTCGAAATAACAAGCAAACAGGGCTTTTAATATTACCGCAATGGAAGTCCCGTGAGAGTTCCAATGACTGACAGTATAAGACAAGTAACACCCGATGTTTTGTAGTTGTCAGATTATGGCCAGTTGCGATTGACAATGAATTCCCAACTGCACAGAAATTCTCTGTCATGATTCAAATATTCGTGTTTCCTGATGTATATCATGGCTGTGTTGCCCTTTCGCTATAACTCTCGAATGTTGATAAAAGCCCGGTTATGATAACTTCAACTTCATAATCCAAGAATTGTATGGCATCACACTTCGAAACCGACGCTCCGTATTCCATAAGTGAGTGTCCCTCTAGCGTAGCTTGACAAACAAGTGTAAAAAGAAGCGTGTTGTTGCTCACTGGCTATCACACCAAAATCAACAAAACATTTACAGTAGCAATGACCCACTGTTGCAATAAACGACCGATTATAGTTCGCTCCTCCATGTTTTGAATAGGCAAAGCTTTGACAGACACAGTGGGTACATTACAAAACAAAATCGTGTTATGCTCTCATGGATGTAATGCAACGGATTATACAGACTCAGGGATCACCGTGCAAAATCTGGCACTGCAAAATTAAGCTAGGGTAAAATTGAGTTTAGATTTACACAAACCAAAACAGTGAAAATTTTAATTATTCCAAGAGCTTTAAAATGAGCGCAGTATTGATAAATTTGGGAGTCCGGATATTTACTCCAATGGCGTATTCTGCCTTTAGTTACAATCGACACAGTATAATGATCTTTAACCTGTTCACCCCCAATTCCCTGCAAACAGGTCCACACTCACCATTGATAAAAATGGGATTTGGCCAAACCATGGTGGTAGTGTTCACTCAGACTGAAGTTTTAAGCCCCTTTTGAATATGTATCAAAATAAAAATCACATCATAGTACTTGCTACATTTTAATAATGGAAAGTATGGTGGAAAGCAACACTTTCTAAACTATTCAGTCTCTGCTATTGCTGTGATTTAAAGTATTCATCATACGGGTACGCCTATTTCTAGCCTAGCTCCTAGATGTGGTTTCCAGACGCGGGCCCAAGTTGGTGGGCGCACGGAGGAGCTCCATGGTGGGCGACATTGGACGCGATCAAAAAAGAAAGTCCCTGGTTTTTCAGGATTAATTTATGCAAGTAGAACACACAGGTGATAAGACTAAGCTAACGGCGTCCACTGCTTGTAGGTTCCATGACGCTTAACTTATTGAATAAAAAAGATACGTTATTCACAATGCATTAGAATGGCGCAAAATATAACTGATGAAATTGTGGTGAAGATGAAATGCCGTCGTGACTGTATTTCCAAGATGTGGGCGTGGCATCATAGTACTTCATCGGTACTTTTTTACTAGTCTATGGTATTTTGACCACAGCCTAACGTTAGTATAACATCTGGACCAGTCTGGCATTCTTCCGGTAACACTCGCGTGCCCTCATTCTTCAAGATTGTCCAAATGTCAAAAAGCTTTACACAAGTATTAGTTCAATCGAACAGATTGTCATTTAGATCAGTATGACTACACTGCCAACAAGCTACGATTGCTACAACGGAGTTTTAAACTGGATAAATTTTTCGTTCGGATTTGAACTAACAACTTAAGGCCTTCAGTCACCTAGCGAAGACATCAGTCAAAGTAAGTAATCAAGAAGGAGTAGTCAAAAAACTTATTAAATTTCAAGGTCCAAGTAATGCTCTTTTATTTAAAAGTTGGCCTTTTGCCTATTATCCTCAATGTTTATTTTTTTTTATTTATTTATTTGGCTTTATTTAATGAGGGTAGCCTGGTAAACTCTAGAGAGAGTTTATCTCCCCCAGGGCCCTCGACATTACAACAAATATATACAAAACCACAAAAACAATTTTCAAGAGTGTAAATACAAACACCACATATAACAACTGCCACATTTAACAGGAAAAGCAAGAAAAATAATTAAAATTCTGCCCAATATTGTTTTAAATAATTGCTTTTAAAAGAGACAAGTGTCTCAGAAGATTTGACTTCTGTTTCAACTTATTCCATTCCATAGCTCCCTGTACTGACCATGTGTTTTTAAAAACATTCAATTTGGCTCTAGGGATATCAAGCTTATTTTGGGAGCTAGCTCTGGTCACACGGCTATGACACTGACTGACATATTGGAACATTTCCGTCATATACAATGGGGCTATACCTTTCAAGGATTTAAAAACTAAACACATATTTTTGTATAAAATTCTATCAGGTAAAGGCATAATATGTAATGATCTAAAAAGTCCATTGGTCGGATAATTATACTTAGTGCCCATCATAACACGCACAGCGCGTTTCTGTAATTTGAATAACTTGTTTATATTTGCACTAGTTCCCCATGCACTACAACAATAGTCCAAATGGGGAAGTATATATGCATTATAATATGTTCGTCTAGTACTTAATGGTAAATATCGTATTATACGTCTAAGTAGAGCTATACGTGAATTGACCTTTTTATAAATTGAATCAGTATTTGACTTCCAGTTCAAGTGTTGATCTACAACTATTCCCAGAAGTCTTTCTTCATTTACAGACTCTAAAATATTCTGACCAAGTTTACAATGAAGAACATTTCTTGGTATACGTGACAATCTCTGATGTGTGGTCATAAGCATGGTCTTTGTTAGTCCCCACGGACACCGTCCGGGGGGACTTATAGGTTTGGTCATGTCCGTGCGTGTGTGCGTGCGTCCGTGCGTCCGTGCGTGTGTGCGTGCGTGCGTCCGTCCGTCCGTTCACGCAGATATCTCAGAGATGCCTGAAGCGATTTCATTCAAACTTGGTACAAGGATTACTTCATATGTCATACAGATGCACGTCGATTTGTTTTGTGATACGATCCAATATGGCTGCCAGGCGGCCATTTTATTACGATTTTTTCATGTACAGAGCCATAATTCAGGCATGTTTCAACTGATTTTATTCAAAGTTGGTACAAGGACATTGACCAGTGTCATAGATATGCACGTCGATTCTTTTTGTGATACGATCCAATATGGCCGCCGTGCGGCCATTTTGTTACGATTTTTTCATGTACAGAGCCATAACTCAGGCATATCTCAACCAATTTCATTCAAATTGGTTACAAGGACATTGACCTATGTCATACATATGCACATCAATTTGTTTTGTGATACGATCCAATATGGCTGCCAGGCGGCCATTTTATTACGATTTTTTCATGTACAGAGCCATAACTCAGGCATGTTTCTACAGATTTTATTCAAAGTTGGTACAAGGATATTGACCAATGTCATAGCTATACACATCAATTTGTTTTGTGATACGATCCAATATGGCCGCCAGGCGGCCATTTTTTTACGATTGTTTCATGTACAGAGCCATAACTCAGGCATATCTCAACCAATTTCATTCAAAATTGGTACAAAGACATTGACCTATGTCATACATATGCACGTCAATTTGTTTTGTGATACGATCCAATATGGCCGCCAGGCGGCCATTTTATTACGATTTTTTCATGTACATGCAGAGCCATAACTCAGGCATGTTTCTACAGATTTTATTCAAAGTTGGTACAAGGACATTGACCAATGTCAGAGCTATGCACATCAATTTGTTTGTGATATGATCCAATATGGCCGCCAGGCGGCTATTTTTTACGATTGTTTCATGTACAGAGCCATAACTCAGGCATATCTCAACCGATTTTATTCAAAATTGGTACAAGGACATTGACCTATGTCATACATATGCACATTGATTTGTTTTGTGATACGATCCAATATGGCCGCCAGCAGGCGGCCATTTTATTACGATTTTTTCATGTACAGAGTCATAACTCAGGCATGTTTCTACAGATTTTATTCAAAGTTGGTACAAGGACATTGACCAATGTCATAGCTATACACATCAATTTGTTTTGTGATACGATCCAATATGGCCGCCATGCGGCCATTTTGTTACGATTTTTTCATGTACAGAGTCATAACTCAGGCATGTTTCTACAGATTTATTCAAAGTTGGTACAAGGACATTGACCTATGTCATACATATGCACATTGATTTGTTTTGTGATTCGATCCAATATGGCCACCATGTAGCCATTTTATTACGATTTTTTCATCTCCTGAACTACAACTCAGACATGTATCAAGCGAATTTATTCAAAAGTATTTTTATCACAGACGTAATGAAGAGGACTCTATCCTCTCTGAGGACCTGTAATCAAAGCACCCATTAACAAGTGGGGACTGTGTCATCAACGATGACTTGTTTTACTTGTATTTATAACCATTTTATTTTGCATACACAATGTTGGGAAATATCTTCTTGTCTTACATCAATATAAGTATATTGAATTACTATAGGTACTCTGACAACATTCCTTCTAAGATTTCAGTTTTGAGGCATTATTTCCTCTTACTTTGTATTCTACCAAACAGAAAGTCCATCTGCGAAGACAATCTGCTTTATCCATCATTTGCCTTTCTCATGACTCACAGACTTTTTCGAGCAAAGAATCGCTTTATCTAAGCAAAACCAAATATTTCCACCAAATATTTCCCCTGTCCCCATCAACAAACAAAACTCCCCATTACAAACCTCCTCAGTCCCGTTCTCACCAAACAAAAATTGCCCACTGCAGGTAGCACTGCATTTTTTTATTTCTTTTTATTTATTTATTTATTTGCACAAAATTATACATAAAACACCACAAAATGAACAAAATTGTGCATGGGTTACACAGAAAAGTCGAAAGACTCTCCACTGTGGTCCATATTAACAAAAGACTAACAAAAAATGGAAAAAGTACAAAGTGAGAAATTCGACAACAGAGAGTAAAACAAGCACTTCAAAAAAATAAGTTAAACGTACTAAAACCTTCTTAAAATCACACCAAAGATTAGATGAAATCTCTCCTGACACGTTCGACATTCGACGTTTTAAC
Source organism: Ptychodera flava (assembly GCF_041260155.1). NCBI lineage: Eukaryota > Metazoa > Hemichordata > Enteropneusta > Ptychoderidae > Ptychodera > Ptychodera flava. The sequence goes on from NC_091930.1 coordinate 37,892,271, forward strand.
TTTTTTTAAAATTGTAATTGGAATCAATATTCCTTATACTACGTGGAAGGCAATTCCATAACTGCGAAGCTGAGTACTGGGCTGTCGTGTTGGGTGTAGTTCAAGACCATGGAGGTAGAAATACCTCCATGTGCAAAACTAAATATGTTTAGGCAACAGCACAGTACTCGTAGTAGGTTTTTGTCCTTAAACTCTTCTATGAACCGTTTATGTTTTGAACGCGTCTACCAGGACACGAAGTGCGATCAATATCCCCTGTTGCCCCGCACTCCCACGGTGGAAAACATTGATAGGTGCATGACATTCAAGTCTGAATCAATATGATTCAAAGTTAGTCATTATCTGGATCTGTTACAGGTCTTGACGGAGAATTTTCATCATCTATTCCAAATTCCAGTCGTCATAAGGACCGACATGTTGCTAAAAACTTTCGGCCCGACGAGGAATCTGTCGGTCTCGGACCGTCGGACCGACGTTAATTTCGCACACTGCTCGTCACATAAGCGAGATTTACGGTGTTGTAAATTCCAAAGTCACTTAAGAATACAGTTTGAAGTTTTTTAAATAAGCAGCAAAATTATTTTTCATGTGACAGTACTTGCTACGTTTCAAAGAAAGCACGGTGTGGAAAGCAACAATTCCTAAATATTTCAGTCTCTGTTATTGCTGTGACTTAAAGTGCTCATCGTTTGACTACGCGTACTTCTAGCCAACGGTTGTTATGCAACACACTTACAAACCGACGCTCTCCATTTCAAAAATGCGTGCCCATCTAGTGTAGCTTGACAAACAAGTGTAAATATAGGCGTTTTGTCGCTCAGATTATGAATTAACAGCGGCATTGTCCTAACTGCTGCAGAGAATATCAATAAACGACCGATTTCTGTTTGATCCTACACGTTTTGAACAGGCAAAGCTTTTTCTTCAATCTCTGTTTTGGCTGTGATTGAAAGTGCTCATCAAACAAGTACGCGTACTTCTAGCCTAGCTACTATATGTGGTTTCCAGACGCGCGACCGAGTGCGTTGGTGACATTGGACGCGATCACAAAAAGAAAGTCCCTGGTGTTGAGGGGTCAATTTATGCAAATAAAACGCATTCGTGATTAGACTAAGCTAACGGCGTCCACTGCTTGTCGACTCCATGACACTTATTGAACAAAGTCAATATGTTCTTCCTTTACATGCATTAGGAAGGCGCAACCTTTAATTAATGAAATCGTAGTGAAGATGAAATGCCGTCGTGACTGTGTTTCTAATATGTGGTCGTGACGTCATCGTACTTCATCGATATTTATTATCAAATGGGTACACTTTTGTACCTTTTTATGGTATTTTGCGCACAGCCTAACATTAGTATTACGTGTATGTAAAAATACAGCTGGGCCAGTCTAGCATTCTTCCTGTAGCACTCTCGTGACCTCATTCTACAACTTTGTCCAAAATGTCATAAAGCTTTACAAAAGTATGCATTTATGGTTCAATTGAACAGGTCGTTATTTATATCAGTATGGTTACACTGGCATCAAGCTACAATTGCCACAATAATAAAGTTTTAAACTAAGTTAATTTTCGATCGGATAGGAACTCACAAAGGAAGGCACTCAGTCACCTAGCGAAGACATCACACTCAAATTATGTAATCAAGAAGCCGTAATGAAGAAAATAAGGTCCGTGAACTCCTTTTTAGCGTTAAAGTTGACGTTCTTAACTACAGTATCTACCCTTTGCTGGCGTCTTGTAATAAATCATTCGATGGTACATTTATTGGTGGATGATACTATGCTCGCCTCATTTTCATGACAGAATATCCCATACTGATACCGAGTCCAGACTGTAAAACAATGTACATCAAAACACAGAACTAGACAATCATCAATGATATCCATTAGTTACTGTAAGGGTAACTCTTTCAATTACAATTATAAAGATATTACTCAGCCATTTCTGTTGCCTACAGTTTAGATTGTGCTGGAAAGTTGGCAATAACAATGAGCATTCAACCCTGACCCCCTTGTACTCTATGACGTCATCGGACATTTATATTATGTCCGAGCCTGGTTCAAAGGGTTTAGCAAATACGGAGTGATATCTGCCCCTCTTTAAAGAAAGGAGCATATTCAGATCACGTATAGCGTCGGCTTTATATGTCAAAGTTGTTGATATAGTTGCAAAGTCAGGGCTACTAAAATGCATTAGGCTTTGTCTTGAACATGTTATTTTATACTTCAGTATGCCGCTTAACACGATAGAGGTCGGACAGAATTGTACATGCTCCTTTTAGATGAGTATATTACATGGCGAATTTCTGTTGACCGGAATGGCGTTACCACTTGAAGATTTAAAGAAGATAAAATCATAAAAATTCGACCTGCCCTAATTGTATCTCTTGTTTTGTGGCCTCGACATGAAATAAAGACAGTGTATTAGCGATCGATGGCTTTACAGTACAAATGACAGCTTTCTGGCTAAACTTTCTTTAAAACCTTATTTCTCATGCAGAGTATCGTCCTCCCAACGGATATTGGAGTAAATTTTATGTATCATGCTTCGTTTGACAATATAGATATGGCAATCACTGTGTGAAAATAAAAAACAAAACACATGAAAATCGTGACCTAACCAGAGAACCTACAATAATGCAGTCTTGTTTTTAATACAATCAGCCGTTCTCGGAATACAAAATCAGCAGACAAACTCATAAAGGTGAATTAAAGATCAATAGTATTTCTGTGTGGAAGGCGTGCGGGACACTAAAACCGGATAGAAGCTTAATACCTCATTTCTCATGCAGAGTATCGCCCTCTTAACGGACATTAGACTAAATTTAAACAGGTTTTAAACCAGTCTATATACTTACATGTAACCTTTATTGCCACTTCATGAACAAATAAAGCTCCATTTGCTGTCATTTTTTTTTTGCATTTTGTTCATAAGATGGATTAAAATAAATCAGCTGTAACCCGTGTAAAAATGGTTACCAAATGTGACCACAGAACGTTTTGCAAACATTGGCGACCAACATACAACTTTGACTTTTAATTCTAAACACATGTAATTTTTCGAATTTCAACTAAACAAAAATGGCCGCCGCTAACAACAACAATTACATGCATAATTACCACGATAGACGTCCGTTGACAGTTCAACCGACTGATAGTACAAGATTAAATACATGATTTGTATAGCAAATTATGACCAGTTTCGATGGATATCAGTATTGAATTTTCAACTGCACAGTAAATCTCGTTTATTGATGTCGGTAAAAAAACTCTCACGTGTTGATTATAACTAATTGCTTTCATCTTTACAATCAGAAAATTGCTTTGACACACGCTTCGAAACCGACGTTCCGCAGTTTCTTAACTGCGTGGCCCTCTAGTTAACGTGACAAACAACAACAATCAAATGAAAATAGGGTGGTTTACTCGCCAGCCTATTAATCACGCCTGAATCAACAAAACATTTACAACACCAATGGCCCAACTGCATGCTGGAAAAAATCAATAAAGGACGTATTTTGTTCGCTCCTACATGTTTTGAAAAAGTAAAACTTCCACTGACGCCGTAGGTAGATTGTCAACTAGAATCGTGTTATGCTGCAATGAATGTAATGCAACGGATTATACAGAATCAGGGGTCACCTTGAAAAATTTGGCAATAACAAATAAGTTACCAGATATATACAGATACTTGAAATTCAAAATGGTAGCAATCCCTGTGTTTAACTCTATGGGAAAAAATAAATTTAGATTTTCACAAAAATAAGACTGTGAATTTTTTTTATAATTCCAAAAGCTTGAAAATGAGCGGCACACACAAGCTGTGGATTAGAAAAGTATGAGAATGTCTCCTCCAACGGCGCATTGAACCTTGTCGGTCACAATCAACACAGCATAATCATTATACCCGGTGAGACAGCACTTATTGATTCTACTTCAGTGGCCTTGTCACACAAGCGAGATTTACGGTGTTGTAAATTCCACAGTAATTTCAGAATATAGTTTAAAGCTTTTTAAATATGCATCAAAATAATGATTTTTTCATTTGACAGTACTTGCTAAGTTTCAAAGAAAGCACGGCGGAAAGATACAATTCCTAAGCATTTCAGTCTCTGTTATTACTGTGGTTAGTGCATCGATGATTGAAAAGAGATAATTTGCCCATACGCATCTGATACAGTGATACGGCGTTCCTCTATTAAAAAGACTGCTTGCCATGGACAATTTCATAATAATCGAATAGCAGAATGGAAATCCTTTTATGACAATTTCGCTTGACATAATTCTTTGTGATAATGATGACAAAATATTTTATATGTTGTCATATAGGAAGTTACCAGTAACATGATTGGAACTTATTGGGATAAGTGTATAGTTAAGTGATGTCGGTTTCATTTGCAAATGTAAGCTCCTCTGCTACGTTATACACTTGTTTTTATATGTCATTTTTGATATTACATCATTCCGCTTAGGGAACACAACACTTTTGAAATTTTGAAAAACATATGAAGATCCAATTATCAAAATTAGTTCCAGTGGTGTTCAGTTGGGAATTAACTCTCTTCTTAAATTCATACGATGTCAAATGACCCATCAAGTGTGCAATGCCAAGTGTTTTGGTAAAATCCCTATTCAAAACTGACAATACTTTTGACAGAGACCTACGATAATACACGAAAAAAGTTGTGTGAATGGTGTAGCGGAGGAGTTTATAGCTAGATAGAGGTCAACACACTCTGGCTTACGTAACCATGGACGCATGTGGAAGTTGCCAGGAAATACGCTCTGGAGCTACTGATGACGCGCTGGCCGCTGATTGACTAATGATAGGAAAAATATATGGTATAGCCTCACCAATTTATCGAAATGAGCCGGAATGGCTTCTGTATAGCCCAGGTACCGGTAGAATCAGGACATTTGGCAACCAAGAATGACCTATATTCTTCATTGCGGGTTAATACCAACTTTGTCTCCGTTATGATTGCAAATTTTAAATGCGCGAGTAAGAAAATTAAACTGGTTGTGGCGCTGATGTTTTCTTTTGAGAGACTGTATATTTTAAACGCTGCAGAAGATAGTTATTTTTGGTCTTCATAAACTTTGGTTGTGTGACTGTGCACAGCACCGTCCACCCTGGAACATCAAAGAAAACTATCAGTGTTCATAACATATGCCGAGAGAGTTTCTTGTAAAATAGTTTGAAGTAAACTAATTTAAATGTCAAATTCACTGAAAAATTCAATGGGCATCTCATCATAGGACAAATCTATAATTCACCAAATAAGATTCCCTGCTAACCTTAAAAAAAATTACCGTGAATCTCTCCATGCACAGACGAAAATTGCGGTACTTCGTTCGACCATGGAGCTACCTCCATGGTTCGACCACGGTCTGGCCCGAAGATTCGACTGTCTTTCCCCGCTGTTCCGTACTTCCTATTTTTCCATATCAGTTCCTGTTTTACGCCTAGTTTCTTTCTCACCAAGGAAAAGTACTTTTTAACTGCCCGCTTCCCTGTCTGCTATTCATAAAGTGTACAGTTAAGGTGTCGAGAAACTACCCTAATACAAGAATCAAAACTGATAAAGGTGTGACCCGACTGGAATCATTGATCTGAGTTCGCGAAGTTTCCTATCATGAATACATTCATCGTCTTTAATCCCTTTAAAATTATTCATTGAGTACCAAGTGCTTGTTGAAAATGGCGAGAGCGATGAACGGAGGGTTTCCGCATTAAATAATTTGTGCTCACTAATTCTTTTCTAACCCAATTCGTAAATTTAGTAACAGTTAGGAAAGGCGATGGACAGCAGTGTCAAAGGAAAGATACATCATCAAAACTATAGAAAGACAAGCAGAATATGTATTCCATCGCAGAGAGAGAGAGAGAGAGAGAGAGAGAGAGAGAGAGAGAGAGAGAGAGAGAGAGAGAGAGAGAGAGAGAGAGAGAGAGAGAGAGAGAGAGAGAGAGAGAGAGAGAGCGGGGCGGGGGTCCATGAAAGTAAGACTCGAGCATCAAACTTTCGTGTATGTGACCTTCGAAGGCATTCCACCCGCACAGCATATGAGAGAGACTGAGAGATTACATTTTGCGCAATATTGAATGGTTTATATTATACCGGTCCGGGACATATCTCAACGTGAGATGCCACGTCTATTGCAATATTGTGGATATTTTACACAAATCAATGTGTCAGTTGCTTCACTTTATTATCACATGATTTTTTGTTATTGCGTGGAAAGTGTGTTGAATAATTGTGTTTGAGGTGCAGGAAGAGTTTGCAGGCCCACCCCTGGCTATAATAAGCGAATCTCTCTAGCTTGATGCGTCCCTTGCGTTTAAATTAGATCAGTATGGTAGGTCATTGCACAGTCAAACCGAACTGCTGTTCGCTGTGGCCATACCGATAGAATACGTGCGTGCGTATGCTATTTGAAAAGCCATTGCATTTAGTCTGTCAATTTGATTGAGGGTATTCACACCGTCGAATAGTGTTCTTATTTTACATATGTGTGAAAGAGTTGGTCAGTTTTTTGGTATGTTAGGAAAACAGAGTATTGCTCACTTGACTTCGTTTCATTTAAAACGAGGTCACTGGGCTCAATCGGGGATAGTACCGGCCGGACTACACCGGACTTGTATCTGACCACAAATATGCGGGCTCTCATTTTGATCACTAGATAAATAATAACAACTTATGCCTTATACAAAACACCTGATAAAAATTTAAGAGGTCAGTTGAAGAATTACCGTAGAAATTTCTTCCAGCAAAGAAAAGAGTTGAGGCCGAGGATGTACCCAGAGGTACTTGCGTCGAAACGGTGGTACGTAGTAGAGGCGGTCTACTACTGTAAGTACTCGCACGATATTTCCACGTCAGGGACTGGACATAAATTACAGGGGGGGGGGGTGGGCCGGTGTTTTTCGAAAAACCGCTGCGTAAAAAATAGTGACCCTTCAAAAGTTCATGCACAAAAATTAGTGACCCTCCCCCTTATCCGTGCATGAAAATAAGTGACCCTCCCCTGTTACTCAATACCCCCCAAAAAACCCGCAATGTGTTTAAAGACCCCCTTCTGACTTGCTATACTTTTTAAGTCGCCCTCCCGAAAGGAAGGCAAAATGTGGCCGATATAACGCGTTGTCCAAAAAATATCAAATCATATGTGTGTTATTCATGTAAATGTACTTGCTTGAAGTGACAGGTAAAAAGTGCATGCCTGTACAAAAAATGTAATTTTTAGATTTTATCGATAATGTTGATTCACTATACATGTAGTCGACTATAAGAAAACTATGAACGTGTATTTTCCAGTATAAAACTAGCTATATCTGTTCATATACAGATGTTTAATAACTGATATAGATATACTTGATTAGCATGGGTTGTTTACAAGTGCACATGTGAACAAGATATTTGATTTTGGAATTTCTGTCAAAATGTTGATTCACTATACATGGGAGTCTATGAAAAACTATACATGGGAGTCTATGACAAAACTGTCAAAAGATTTTCAGAATTAAAAATTTGCACTATTTGTGCATATATGGACCCTGAATAATTGACATAATTGTGCTTGATTAGAAGAGGGTGGTAAAATGTGCATCTGTGTACAATAACTTTGTTTTTGGAATTCCGCATAAATGTTGATCCACTATACATGGGAGTCTATGACAAACTGTAAAAAAAAATTTTCAGAATTAAAAATATGCACTATTTGTGTATATATGACCCTGAATAATTGACATAATTTGCTTGATTAGAAGAGGGTGGTAACACATGCATCTGTGTACAATAACTTTGTTTTTGGAATTTCGCTCAGTGAAATGTGGATCCATTATACATTGTAGTCTATGAAGAAACTATGAATAATTTTTTTTCAATACAAAACTTGGCAAATCTGTGTATTTATGTATGCTTGATTATTGATATTTATGTTCTTGATTAGACTAGAGTGGTTACAAGTCCATGTGTGTGCAAGAAATTTGATTTTGGAATTTCACCGAAATGTTGATTCACTATACATGGCAGTCTATGGTGAAACCCTATGAATAATTTTTTTCCAATACAAAATAGGTAAATCTGTGCATCTACGTACACTCAATTATTGGTACTAATGTTCATGATTAGACTAGAGTGGTTTCAAGTCAATGGTTGTGCAAGAAATTTGATTTTGGCATATCACTTAAATGTCGATTTTCTATACATGGCAGCCTATGATGAAACTATGAATAATTTTTTTCCAATACAAAAATAGGAAAATCTGTGCATTTATGTACACTTGATTATTGGTATTATGTTCATGATTAGACTAGAGTAGTTTCAAGACAATGGGTGTGCAAGAAATTTGATTTTGGAATTTCACTGAAATGTCCATTCACTATACATGGCAGTCTATGATGAAACCATGAATATTTTTTTCCAATACAAAACTTGGTAAACCTGTGCATTTATGTACACCTAATTATTAGTATTAATATTCATGATTAGACTAGAGTGGTTTCAAGTCAATGGTTGTGCAAGAAATTTGATTTTGGCATATCACTTAAATGTCGATTTACTATACATGGCAGTCTATGATGAAACTATGAATAATTTTTTTAAATACAAAAATAGGAAATCTGTGCATTTATGTACACTTGATTATTGGTATTAATGTTCATGATTAGACTAGAGTAGTTTCAAGTCAATGGGTGTGCAAGAAATTTGATTTTGGAATTTCACTGAAATGTCCATTCACTATACATGGCAGTCTATGATGAAACTATGAATAATTTTTTTCCAATACAAAACTTGGTAAACCTGTGCATTTATGTACACCTAATTATTAGTATTAATATTCATGATTAGACTAGAGTGGTTTCAAGTCAATGGTTGTGCAAGAAATTTGATTTTGGAATTTCACCAAAATGTTGATTCACCATACATTGTAGGCTATGAGGAAACTACAAATAACTCATAGGTTATCTGATCCTAAATTGTTATTCAAAAGTTGTTCGACCTTAAGCTTTCAGTTGTTATTGATGACACTATGCACTATTCTGAACAGTTTGTATTCTGTCAATGTCCTCAAAAATTAAAAAATGTACATACAGCGACATGAACGTTTGACACCGACCTATACCCAATGTATTGTCAATGGGAGAATGATGTCAAATAAGTAATCTCCCAAATTGTTATTGAAAGAGTCATTATAGGGGACAGTTATGCACAATAGTGTTGAATAAGTAGAAATCATGACAACTTAAATCAATGTGGCTGCTTGGATCATCAATACATTGTTTATTATACCTGAAATTTGCGCCCGAAGGGCGCGCCGAAAATGGTAATGGCAGAAAATGAAAGTGCCAGGAGGTATTTTTTCTTCTTTCAGTATTCCATAACGTGCACATGCAATTTCAGCTTTGATGCATGAAAAAAGGTGACCCTCCCCCATAGGCTTGCACAAAATTTTATGACCCTTCAAAAATGCTTGCGCGAAAAATGGCGACCCACCCCCAAAAAACACCGGCCCACCCCCCCTGTAATTTGTGTCCAGTCCCTCAGTGTCTCCATCTCTCATATAGTTAGTTTCTATGGGCACAACGTCACTAGTAACCTTAAGCTACATGGAAAAGTATTATTCTGATTGAATGTAAGGGTAGTTGATGGCCACAGCAATTTGAAGCGATTGGGACTGACTAGTTTAGGCTTTAGCTCCAGTTGATCAAAGTCCAGAGTTCAATATAGTTCAGGTCAAAGTTATAGTATACTAACAGGTATGTTCAATGTTAGATGCAGTACCGTGGTTCTGGGTTTTCCCTGGGCTTGTGGGTCGGATGCCCACCCCACAATACCGGGCCAAACCTAAAGGTACTGTACTGCAGTTGGTTCAATGTTACAATATGTAAGCAGACACTTGGTTGTTAAAAGAACAACTGCCAAGTAGAAGTAGTTGATAAGGTAAAATACATTTAAATAATGAGCAAGGCTTAGGATCTGCACCAAACAAGCAACGGGAAATTTGCATTAGTCAACCCCTGTCACCTGTGTTCTATTCCGCTCTGCGTCTATGCGCCCCACAGACTGTGTGTACATATATGCCTAATTCTTCTCAGGCATATGTATTCACGTCTATGGGCATAGGCGCAGAGCGGAATAGAACACGGGTGACTGTGATCAAACAAGTGTTTTGCTTTTTAGCTCACATTTGGTTATACCAATGTGAGTTTATCGTATAAGCTGAAGTCGATGGCGTCTGTATGTATGTATGTATGTATGTATGTATGTATGTATGTATGTATGTATGTATGTATGTATGTATGTATGTATGTATGTATGTATGTATGTATGTATGTATGTATGTATGTATGTATGTATGTATGTATGTATGTATGTACGTACAGTATGTCCGTCAACATCAAAAACACGCAAACCGCTGCACATTTCAGCTTGGTATTTGGTGTGTGGATGCATCCTAGGCTATAGATGGGATTTTGTGCAAATGAAGTCTGCATTGCCAAAATTATGCAAATGAGCTTACAAAATGTGAAAATGGTCAAGAATTAATATCTCGAGAACCGCTGTTTTGATTGATTTGAAAATTTGTGTGCAAGTTACCTTAGGTGAACCTTATATAGTTTTATGAATATTGTGAAGATATCCTTAATTTTGTATTTTTGCTGAATTTTTTGGTGATTTTTCTCATTTTCAGTAAAAATTCTTCTACTCTGAAACCGCCAGCCCAATCGCTCTCAAATTTTGGTTAGATCTTTGCGAGGGTGTTACTCTTCTAATTTGTTGAAATTATGACAAAATTGGGAAAATTACTATTTTGGAGCAATTTTGTCATTTTTGGTCAAAAAATCTTAAACAGTATTTTCTTTTTAAAACCCCTGGACAGACAGCTTTTATATTTTGTACACAGACGTACAGAGATGACAATAGTCAGATATGTGGAAATTGTCCTGAAATATACAAATTTGTATTTTTAAGACAATATTGTCATTTTTGGTCAAGAAAACTTGTTCTCAAAATTACTTGTTTGATAGCTTTGTAATTTGGTATAAAGCCCCGAGGGATATTATTTGATAAATTTTCTGCTCAAAGTGTTGGGAAACCCCTAAATTTGTATATTTTAGGTAATTTCCTCAGTTTGTGACCTTAAATGACCTACACCAACCCAGGATATGTTGTGAGACAGTTTCAAAGGCTGTGAACATAATTATGTCATATATGGTATCAATTTGTAGGAAAATCTGATCCAGAAAACAAAGCTGAGGTGAATTTTTTCATTGCGGACCAATTTTTGCAACTTTTCTATGTAAGACATATAAGGACTGATGAGAAACTTGGATCCAGGATAATTCCAGATGTTGTAATCACCGTCCACAGCGGAAGGCATTTCAATATCTGTAACTAACTTAATTGCTGTTTACATTAGAATGATAACACTCATAGCATTAATAAAAACTTCCCAAGGTTGTAAATACATTTCCTGTAATCTGGCGTTATGTAATACCAAGGGATGGAACATTTGATATTCAGGGGGGGGGTAGGGTCTAGCAGGTTGATGAGGTAGCATTACTTTTTACCAGATCCCTTGTACATTTTTTTACCCACTTCCACATTTTCTTTTATCAAGCCTTCTCTGTCTATTTTTTGTTGTGGACATTTGCTAATGTATTTAGGATCTGCTTGTCCCATTGCTATAAAAGTTGATCAGCATGTTCTTAAAGATGACCTCCAGTACCTAAGTTGGAGACCTTATTTGCTTTTGTCATTCTTGTTTTTCCGGTTTAAATATTTCTTGAATGGACCAATTCAACCGAATATGAGCAAATAGTGTCCTTGACGGTATTTTTTGAGGTTTGACTAGTTTCCGCGAATATTATATACAATATAATAATTATGATTTGCATGTTTGATGATTTTGAGGCCCACATGTACATGAAGGTTTGTAAGGTTGGACACTATCGAAATAAATTCAAAACTATGTACTCATTTCGGACAAAATGAGATTATCCTATTACTCCCTCGGGAGGGTTGTAATTTTTGATCAAAGTATAGTATCTCTGTTAAAGCATTTCAATGCAGTATGCATAGGTCAAAGGATATGTGAAAAATACAGTGACGAGGTCCTATTACTGAGAATTAAACGTGTAGCTAAGGATTAGAGCCAAATAATAAATAGATAAATAAATATATAAATAAATGGATCAATAAATCAATAAGATGTAATTACGATATTGCTCATGTTATGGGTTTGATGGTCTCAGTAAAATATATTCCATTTGTTGCATTAATATATTTTATAACCGGGATCTATTTCTATGTGTATATATTGACTTTTATCCAATATTTGTTTCGAACATCAAACTTTCACATGCATATTTTGACAGGAAAATGAAACTACATTCTTGTAGACGTATCATGTTTATGCCTGCCATCAATCATTAAAAACGTGTGAATCAACTTGAAATAAATTAGAATAATGTCTGCAGTCTTGTATTTGACGAATATAACACAATGCGGTGTATTTATTTTTTTTACTCAGATTCGATGTTCCTGGTGTTTTGATAAAATAGCTACTGATATCTACTGCATGTGATGCACTTGTCCATAAGATAGCATTTGCTTAGTGGAGCCCTGCCAAGAAGATCCATACTACAGTAACATAATAAATAGCGTCAGGGAATCTAGTTTATTCCTCATTATGGCAGTGGCTCCACCGGCAAGTACAATCAGCCCGATGAACATCCTGTTTCGAGACCTTGCAAAGGGCTTGACTGAGGATGATGTGAATGACATGAAGAACCTACTCCGAGGAAACCAGGTGGCGGAGCAAGAGATGGATAAGCTTAGAAACGCATGTGATGTCTTTCATCACCTAAACAATCGTGGTGCTATAGGAGAGAGTAATTTAGGTCTGCTTGTTCAGTTGTTTGAACAGATCGGTAAAGAACCTTTGAAATTAGAGTCACAGAATTCCAGCAAAAACATTTTCTCGGTAAGTAGTGTCTTTTTGAAAATACTATACATTCGATCTCAGTCAGCTCAGTGAAGTTGATGCCCCATGCCCCTCCCAAAACAATGCGGGCTTGAGGCTAAAATAATTTGTGTTCTCAAAGACACATGTGCGTGGTTTAGGCCATGGCATTAATTGTTGCATTTCTGCTCACCGAGGTATTCCCATTCTTAAATTTTTAGTGACTTATAGATTGGGTCATGTCCGTCTGTGCGTCCGTCCGTTCACGCAGATATCTCAGACATGCCCTGGTCAATTTCTTTCAAACTTTGCACAAGGATATTACCCTACCCCATACAGATGCACGTCGATTTGTTTCACAATGCGATCAAATTTGGCCGTGTTAGAGGACTTTTTAGTTTACACCTCCATAGACTCCCATGTATAAGGCAGTTCTCCATAGACTCCCATGTATAAGGCAGTTCTCCATAGACTCCATGTGTTAGCTCTCCGACCCATGTATAAGTCAGTTCTCCATAGAGAATTACAGTCAACTCGCACTTTTTCCAACCCGCCCGAACCAAACGCCCGATTCCAACTCGCCCGATGCCAACTCGCCGTTGTTTTGAGATAGGGTGTTGTAGATTCCATTATGTATGCTAACCCGATGGCCCGAGGCCAGCTATTTTCATGTCATGCCAGGCCAGTAACTCGTGAAAGACGGTCCTGCTGTTCCTAAAGAAGTGAGCCAGTACGCAGTAACTATCCCTATACATAAAGAAGCCGAACGAAATTTATTCTTTCAAGAGATTTGCAAAACGTGAAATTCGCAAATAAAAAGTTTTCCGTGTTGGCACATATTTTAACCTGTGGTTCTCAATGTTAGAAATAATTGTTGTTAGAAATTAAACGTTTTATACATACCAGGTACTCATAAAATTGCAAAATAGTATCAGCCGAGTTGGCATCGGACGAGTTGGCATCGGGCGAGTTGACATCGGGCGAGTTGGTTCTGGGCGGGTTGGAAAAAGTGCGAGTTGACTGGTACCCCTCCATAGACTCCCATGTATAAGGCCAAGAAAAATAAAAATTTAGTTTCTCATCGTATTCATATTGCAAAACGGATGCAGTGACACAGTTTTTAGTCCTAACGGATGAAGTCCAGGGGGCTTATAGATTGGGTCATGTCCGTCCGTTCGTCCATCCGTGAGTCCATCTGTTTACGCAGATATCTCAGACTTTTTGACAAAAAGTCACGTGACCTCGGTGACCTTTGACCTCAAATATATATAGCTCAGTAACCAAAGGTGCTACACCCTTCATATTTGGTATGATTGGAGACCTTATAACGCCACATACTGTACCTCATTAATTATGCGCATATCTAATTCTGAGCAAGCCAATAGAGCTGGATGTCTGATTTTTTGCATATAGGGATTAATTAGCAATGCAATTTTTTTTCTAAATGTCACGTGACCTCGATGATCTTTGACCTTGATTATACATATACGCATAACTCAGTAACCACAAGTTCTATACCCTTCAATTTGATAGGATATTAGACCTTAAGATGTCACATCTTGTACCTCATTTATTGCGCATATGTATTTCTTGGCTGGCCAATACAGCTGGAGGTCTGATCTTTTTTCCAGATTCAGAATCATAACTTAGACATGTCTCATGTGTTTCAAATTGGGAACAACGACATAGACCTATGTGCCCATAGATCTCAACATATACACTCCAGTGATACTTCTTAATGACCACATTTTCCTGCCCATCAAGACTAATAATCCTATTACAAGTTGGGCTTATGTCATAGTCAATGATTTGTCTATTAAGAAATCAGACTACATGGAAAATGACTTGGTGAATAAAATTTAGTTTGTGAAACCCATCAAGGTAATCCTGATGAAATCATCCTGAAAACTACCTGAAATGTTTTGAGTAACGAAGTTTTGAGTAAAGACAAGTCTTCGAGATCTAGACTAGACTAGTAATATCCTGTCCCAACGTGGCTGACAGGATGATTTGAACATCAGCAGTTATACGTCTGAATTACACATGGAGCTGATGTTGTATTGCTGTCTTTATTTATGTACGTATGTGAGTACATTTATTCCTCTATGGAATGCCTATATGAGGGATGAATTCTCAAAAATCTTGGGACAAATAAATGGTAACTGGTTTGTCTAACTGTTTGATGTTTTAAGGTCATGCTTTTTTCTGTGGAATACTTATTTGATTTTGATCAGATTTAAACTCTTGGTACATTTCCAATATCTTTCATCAGCAAATAACCAATTTTTATTTGAAATTATTAGTGGTCAAAAATAGTCAAAGCAGCACTGTATATTTTCTGATGCAACCATGTACTTTTTTTCCAGCAGGCCTATCTCAATATATTGTATTTACATCCTACATTCAACACTAGACGTAATTCAGTAAGTTCATTGGAAGAAAACTTACAGAATAAAAATTTGTCGGTTGGAAAGAACTCAAAGTCATTGCCAATACGCGAATGGACATGTAATTACACTTATCATACAAGCTTAAGGTACATGTAGTATACGCGTTGAAAGTGAAAGACTTACACTTCTGTTAAAATTTTCTAAATGAAACTCTTGACCATTCTCTTACCAATACAACGATAAAAATCAGGGGTCAACATGCAAAATTTGGTACTAGAGAAACAAATGACCAATGAATCCCTTATATTTGAAATGCAAAAGGCTGCAAGACTCTTTTGGGAAAAGTAAAATTTTCGGTTTTCAAAAAATTATGACGGATAAATAATTGTATCACACGAAGAGCTTTCAAATGAGCCCCCACAAGTGGTATGTATCTGAGGCACGTTCTACCTTACGAAGGTTGATTGGTAAAAGCCAAATGAGGCAATCATAAAATAAATTCTTTTTTTGCGTTACGGTGGTCATCAATTATTGATATCATATTTAATAAGTAGCCTAGACACAATCACAGTCACAGCTTTAATAAAGTCCTTTTTTCCCTCCTAGATAAGAAGACTGTCAAAAAATCACTACAATTCAATGTATTGTCGGGCATCAAGAAAAAGCATCGAAAGGGATTACATGGTGGCATTGTGAAAAGAAAGCGGTTTGGACATCAAAGTACGTATTAATGCATCAGGGTCAAAGGAGTCAGTCTCTTCATCCTTAGCAGTGTATTGTACATTAAAACATTTTAATCATTCTAGCAACACTTATTGATGACAGAGAGACGAAATGGGTATATTAATACAGTACAAAAAGAAGTTATAAATAGACACTTTTCATAACACAAGAGAAATATGATGATCCTGCCGAGCTTCGTCTTCCACTGTAATTATTTTTCTAATAAACAAAAAATTCGAGTTTAAATGTTAAAAATAATTGAAATGTGTATACTATTGGTTGGAACGTCTGCTTTATATTATAATGATCAAGTAATGACGTTTATATAATGAATGGATTATATCATAATGTCAGCATGTCAGGTAATCATACAAACACCAAGATAGCAATATATAGTATATGAATAACACTAAAATGTCAACGGTGGGGTTTATAAACTGACAAACGTGCATACTAAAATGACTTCAATTTTCATTGGATCTTATGATCGAGCAGGATCTTATAATCGATGAGTATAAGATGTGCATACACATATAGATAGATAGATGGATATGATGCATGATTGTATTGGTATGTGTATGTACATAATTTCTATCACATTGTGACTGATGAGACCAAATATTTATAAATATTTGCATCACTCCACATTCCTGGTTCAGCTACATGTATGAAGATGTAGGCCTTTTGGATTATATAAGTTTATTTTCATATCACAACGGTGAAGCAACACTAGCAAACTCATGTAAATAATTTAATTTGTCACACATAACTCTTTTAAGATTCCCAGATGACAAATGATTTTATTTTGGTGATATACGTGGAAAACTGGCTGCCGATGATAATAAGGACTAAAACATATGTACTGTTAATGACGTCATTGAAATCAAATTTCAAATCTCTTCTTGAGAATCAAGATATAAATGCCTTTTTATAAGTGAGGGATAGATTTTGAAATTTTTGTGATCAACTACATTCTGCAACTTTTGCCTTCCAGCTTTACAAGTGAAGACACGAGTGGTGATAGATGAAATAGAAAGAGAGGCTGACAAACATGAAAGAGTGCAACTTCAACTTAAAGAACTGAAACTACAACTAATAGCAAGAGAGAAACTCCAAAAATTAGCTGAAGAACATGTTGAAAAAAAGGGAAAACTTATCATGGAAGGAGGAGATCAAGCTGCTATAGAGCAATTAACTGTGATGTTTAAGGAATCTAGATCTGTACTGGAGAAAATTGCCTTTGGCTGCCTTTTGTTTGTTCTGAGCTTTCTAACAGTAGATGATATAGATTATTTTTGGCAGAAATATAATGATGGTATGGTTGAGAAAGCTCTAACTGGTTTTCTGATATCACCTGACACTGCATGAAACCCAATAATTCAGATAAATTCCATTAATGAGTTGCCTGTATTGTAGTATAATACACGTGAAGTCACACGAATCCACATGAATACAGGCTTGCTGAATACAAAAATGAATTCTTGACTGTATTCATCTGTATATGCACTCTTCAGCTAAATACACGCAATAATCCATGTTAATACTGTAAGTATTATAGGGGTTTTATGCAGTGTGACATAAGACTTGAAGCAGAGAAGCTGGTTTTACCGTGAGAATCAGCATGGATATCGACCAGAAACAATATACAGAACTGAGGCAGGAGATGATGCTTGGTAAGACATTGCATTTACAATTTAATAGAATATCCTGATCATGATTATATGTTTATATCAAGTTAAATACCAAATGTACAGTGCCACCTTGTCTCAATTTGTACAATCAAGTTTTGCAAAAAAGACATAACAGTGGTATAAATGAGGACATGATTGCTTTATTGATGTCACTGAAATGATCTGAATATTTGCGTCTAGAAGTTCCCTTCAAAATTAGATAGAAGACTTTACCAAGCATCCTCTGCCTCGGTTTGTGCTTACTTTTCTGTGTGTAAATGTGTGGCTGAAACCATAACTTTGCAAAAACGAAAATTCCAAAACTGTATACAGTTCTTGATGGAAAATCATTTTCTAAAATCACAAGGGTTGAATTACAGTTAATATTGTATTCCATTCTATAGGTAATGTTTCCTTCCTGTTAATAACTGTATAAAGTTTTTATGTATCATCGGTCAGGTCATTGTTTCAGTTACAAATATCTACACAAACTAAAAATGTTTCTTTTTCTATAATTTATTCCCTTTTCACAGATATGATATGCTGTGACAAATGGGAAAAGTATGTGATGAGCAAAATGGACGACATTGACCAAGCAAGTTCTCTGATTGAACAATCTAGGTTTGATCCAGTGGTAGATACTTTGAGACAGGAAGAGTTTTTCTTCCAAGCCATTGTATCCTTTTGGTTTGAGAATTCATATACTTTACCTACGACAGTAACCAAGGCAACTGAGTATGCTGTGATACACCATGCAGAGATGTATTGTAAAGAAAATAATGTTGAAGTTGAGAACCTTAGAGAACTTGTAAAGGCTAGGTTTAATGATATAGGAAAGTGTCTGTATGAGCACATCACTGAGGAAAATGTTGGTAAATTGAATCCATCATGGATTGGTGAAAGCATTTCCAATCTAGAATCACACTTGTTTGGTTTACTGACAATGTCTGAAAATGTTTACACTTTCCAAAGCAACTATGTATATAGTTATATCACAGCGGTATATGTTAGTAATACTGTTGCACTGTCACCCCAAAATATCCAAATGTTACTAAGGGAAGAAAGAATGAAAACTTGGCAAACATACCTGCCGTATTGTTTCCCTTATATTACTGGGATTTTGGGAGACAAAGCATCATGTTTCCTCAATGAACTTACTACACACAGATTAATGCAAACTTCTGCGAATATTGACAACTTAGAGTTCATTGGCTCTTGTTTGTTTGAATCAGAGATGCCTTCTGTTTTTGCTAGAGACATTGAGAAATTGATAGGTCAGAACCATACATTAGATCTGTCATCATGTACAGGGATTTCCAATCAAAGTATACACGCTCTGTTCTGTTCTTTTACAGAACACTTCTTTGGTCAAAGACATTAAACTATACACAGAGAATGATGAAGTTCCCTCTCAAGTGACTTCAAAGAATGTCTAGCAAATATCATGTCAGATCCTTTCACTGTTGACGGGTGTACAGTGAGAATAATAATTGCCATGATTTTACTGTAATGGCCAAATTGTTGAGAGTTCTACCACTGCTATGTATAAATGCAAAGTCCAAATCAAGCAGTGATACAGCTCAGCAACTAGTAGTTTCATCACTAGCCATTTCAAGCAGTGTGAGCATACTGGAAGAGATAGATACTTGTGCCATGAAAATGTTTATAAATGCATTGTCATGTATGCCACACTTTGAGAATTTAAGCCTCACTGGGTTGGGAGCAAAACTTTGTGAGCAGTTTCTGCTCTGTTTGTCTAAGGAGACTGTCAGTCTGAATATCAAAACATTGTGTTTAGCTGGAAATGACTTGTCGTGGAAGCATTGTAGATTATTATTAGAAGCATTGAATGTGTTACCGTGTCTCACTATTTTAGACCTCAGCAGAAAGAGTATTGACAGTTTAGGGTGTACAGTACTTCTGCCCATACAAGACAAAATTTATGTAAGTGTAGATGGCATGGTTTGTTTGAAATTCTATTATCATGTACCTCCAGAGAACAGCGACCGATTGCTTGTGTTTACACTATTGAATCATTGAATGATGTCGCAGGTTTAATGAGAAGTTTAGGAAGCGTTACACACATAGATTGTACGAAATTATCAAACGGTCAGTTATCAAAACTCTGTGAAAATTTATCACTACTTAGTAAAATGTTCAGCATTGATCTAAGTGGTATTAAGTTAAAGCAACATATTGTTTCGTTACTTAGTGAGGGATTGAACCGTTTAAAAGAGCTTAAAAAGGTTAATCTCAGTCATTGTATTCTAACCAAATCTGATTTGACAGTTTTATTGCAACACCTTCCTCAGGAAGTAACAGATTTGGATCTTAGTGCTACCAAAATGTCAGGTCTTTTGTTCGATAATTTGAAGCATTTCAAAAATTTGAAGTATCTTAATCTGAGTAACAACAACCTAAACTCATATGACCTTGTTTTAGGGTACATACCCATGACAGTGACACATTTAAATCTAAGTCACAATAATCTTCATTTGAGAGCCATTTCAACATCAGTCATAGCACTTAACATCAGCCCTAACAATGTGGTTGAAATGCATGAGCCATTTGAGCATTTAACACAGTTGGAGCAGTTGGACTTGAGCAATAATGATTTTGACACATGCCTTAATCTCTCCCTACCATCGTCAGTGACACACTTAAACCTATGTCATAACCAAATAACAGACATTGGCCAGAGTTTCAATCATCTGTCACAGTTAACACACCTTGATGTGAGCCACAACAGGGTTAAACAGTCACTCATCGATATACTCGATATGTTTACCAACAACAGTAAAGAATCTGGATTTCAGTTCAAATTACATCGAAAATGTTGCAAGTGTCGGTAATGTCATATCCAGTTTTCATGACCTTCAGTTTATTAATCTCGGCTCAAATAAATTTCATGATGTTGGTGTTCAAACTTTGATGAATGATATTAAAACCACAGATATGGTAAAAATGGTTGTAAGTCATAACTTTACTTTGATGCCCCATATCATTGATCAAATGCCAACTGTATCAATCAACTTAGAGCAAGATAACTTACGACTCAGTGACGTAGAAACCAGTTCTATCTATAATAATTTGATGCAAGTTACGGAGGTAAATATGACTTGGTTATCGAGAGAGAAATTCTCAGGAATACGCAGGAGTTTAATCTTGTTGACAAACTTGACCAAGCTTACTGTCAAAGGAAGAAAATGGCGTAACGCCGAATTTGAAGGCTTTATACATAGTTTAGCTTATCTGAACCTCGAGTATTTGGACCTCAGTGATAATAACATAGGAGACAGGGCCGCAAAGAGTTTGAGTGAAATGATGAGTTCAATGTTAGGACTCAATTATCTTGATCTTAGTCATAATAACATAGGAGACAGTGGTGCAGAGAGTTTGAGTAAAGCGATAATGTCAATGGATGGACTTACTCATCTTGATCTTTGTCAAAATAACATAGGAGACAGTGGTGCATGGAGTTTGTGTGAAGGAATGAGGTCAATAGATGGACTTACATACCTTAAATTTAGTCATAATAACATAGGAGACAGCGGTGCAAAAAGATTAGGTGAAGTCATGAGGTCAATGTATAGAATTACTCATCTTGATCTCAGCCATAACGACATTAGGGACAGTGGCGCATGGAGTTTGAGTGAAGGAATGGGGTCAATGGATGGACTTATGCATCTTGATCTTAGTTATAATAACATAGGAGACAGTGGTGCAATGAGTTTCAGTGAAGTGATGGAGCCAATGCATAGACTGACTCATCTTGATCTTAGTCACAATAACATAGAATATATTGGTGCTCAAAGTGTGAGTAAGGGAATCATGTCAATGGATGGACTGACTCGTCTCGATCTTAGTCACAATAACATAGAAGACGATGGCGCAGAGAGTTTGAGTGAAGGGATCAAGTCAAAGGACAGACTTACTCATCTTGATCTCAGTCATAACAATATAGAAGTTGGTGGTGCAAAGAGTTTGAGTGATGTAATGGAGTCAATGCACGGACTTACTTATCTAGATCTAAGTCACAATAACATAGGAGTTGATGGTGCAAAGTGTTTTAGTAAAGTTTTGGAATCAATGCCTAGACTTACTCACCTTGATTTTAGTAATAATAATATAGGAGCTGTTGGTGCAAACAGTATGGTAAACGAATGAAGTTAATGCATGAACTCACCTATCTTAATCTAAGTCATAATAATATAGGAGACAGTGGAGCAAACAGTTTGAGGGGAGGGATGATGTTAATGCGTAAACTTGCTCATCTTGATCTCAGTCATAATAACATAACAGAGAGAGGCACAGAGAGTTTGAGTGAAGTGTTGAGCTCAAAGCATGGGTTACTCAACTCGATTTTAGCCACAATAACATAGGGGACAGTGGAGCAAAACGTTTAATTGAAGCGATGAGGTCAATGCATAAACTTACACATTTCAATCTCGGTTACAGTAACATAGGGGACAGTGGTATAAAGAGTTTGAGCGAATTATTAGGGTCAAAACATGAACTTACACATCTCGATCTTAGTCATAATAACATAGGAAAAAGTGGTGCAGAGTGTTTGAGTGAATTATTGGAGTCAATGCATGAACTTACTCACTAGGATCTTAGTCATAATAACATAGACGAACGTGGTGCAGAGAGTTTGAGTGAAGGGATAAGGTCGATGCATGGACTTACTCATATTGACCTTAGTCATAATAACATAGGAGACCGTGGGGTTACGAGTTTGAGTTTTAAGATGAGGTTAATGGATGCACTTACACACCATGATCTAAGCTGTAAAATTTGGCGAAAGAGGTGCCATTATTTTGAATTTTGGGAGGTTGTCTATGCATGAACTTACCTATCTTGATCTTAGTCATAACAACATAGGACACAGGGTTTAAAGAGGTTAAGTGGAGTAATGAAGTCAATGCACAGACTTGCTCATCTGGATCTTAGTTATAATAATATAGGAGCTGGTGGTACAAGGAGTTTGAGTAAAATCTTTAGGTCAATGTATGAACTTGTTCATATAAATCTCAGTAACAACAATATTGGAAATAGTGGTGCAGTGAGTTTGAGTAAAGTGATGAGGTCAATGAATGGACTGACTCATCTTGATATTAGCCATAACAGCATCGGAGACAGAGGTGCTAAGAGTTTGAGTGTGGGTATGGGGTCAATGTGTGGACTTGGGTATCTTGATCTTAGTCATAATAAAATAGGAGACATTGGTGTGAAGAGCTTTAGTGAAGAAATGTTGTCAATGTATGAACTTATCCATCTTGATCTCAGCTACAATAACATAGGAGACCTAGGTGCACAGAGTTTAAGTGAAGGAATAAGAACAATGTGCGGACTTGCCTTTCTTGATCTTAGTCATAATAACATAGGAGACAATGATGCAAGAAGTTTGAGTGAAGCGATGTGGTCAATGTATGAGCTTACTCATCTTGGTCTTAGTCATAATAACATAGGAAACATTGGTGCACAGAGTTTAAGTGAAGGGTTTTGGTCCATATATGGATTTACTCATATCGATCTGAGTCATAATAACAAAGGGACAGCTGAGTGGAGTAGGGGAGTTTTAGTGAAGTGATGAGGTCAAGGTATACACTAACCCATCTTAACAATAGTCACATACATTGTAGACTGAGGTGCAATTAGTTCTGCCAATGTCATTGAAATTAACAGAATGTGAATTGGAGCTTTGTCCCAAATATCTCTAACATGGTATTTGATGTCAGATATAGCAATAAAGAGTTTTGTTAGCTGACCAAATTGTCGGAACTCCGCTCGCTTTGCTCGCTCCGTTCCGACAATTTGGTCAGCTAACCCCAATTCCTGGCCCCCACTGTACTTCACCAGATACAAAAACTAAGCAGTCGGAAATTGTGACAGTGATTTGAAGAAAGTGCAAATTTATATTGTTTCTATCTATCTATCTATCTATCTAGAAAATTTGTATAGCGCCTAAAATCCAAAGTTAAACAATGCTCAGTGGCGCTTAACCTTGTTGTAACCTTAAATAGTAAGTCAGTGCCGCAATTACGGGCGTCTGTGTTTTGTGTACGGCGATTTTGACGTCATCAGTTTGTGGCTATACCACTTGTAAAATGTGCTGAATATCTTTCATTGAAATCCTCTGTCTCCAGAATAAAACGAGTATCAGCAATATATTGTCTTAAATATCAGCAATATATTTTCTTAAAGTTTAGAATATTTTTATAACATTTCCAGATGCCCAGCTTATTGGCGATTTGTTCTCAGAGATGAATTAAAGCGCCTTCATTTTGTAATGTGTTGTTTGGCATACTCACTGGGTATTTGGCAAATTAAAGACACGTGTCCGAGACAATAATTTGAAGGACAGCAAGCTTTAAACATTTTTATTTTGGCAATATTCTTTTTTGGGACGAGGTCATGTGATTGCTGTCGTGGCACAATATGCTGAAATGTGACAAACATGACACCCTTACGTTTAGCATTGATAATTATAAAAAATAATTGCAATTCTCCTGATGGAATCGTTTATACAGTGTATGTTTTTTGAATGTTCATTCTGCAGTTGTGACTTAGAGGTGATGAAGATGTTATTGTATATATTTTTGTAATAAAGTTAACGAAATGAAATTGTCATGTTCTAGTTGATTTCAAGTGTGAAAGAGACGCATAGCTCAAACACACCTACTTAGAGGCTCCAAATGTCAGCGAAAACGAAAGTCTTGAAACGACCTTGACTGGAACCACATCATAGCTATTTTCCTGATTTTGTCGATAAATTTGAAAAATGCCTGTCATGAAGTCCTTGTAAAGTCATTAAAAGTTCAAGGTTTTCACACAAGTTGGAAATCTACGACTGTTTCAGTGCCTAAGCACAACATTGTACCACTCGAATGACCTCTTGTATTGTGTTGTTGTATGTTTATTTTTTGACTAAGAATTTCCAAGATTGTGAGTTGACTAACAGGATACTGTAATAAGTGCATTTCAACTGTACACTCACAGGATGTCTTCTACTCACTTCTCAACTGTGTGGTGTCCAACTTTGGTAAATGTTCCAAACCTGCAACCACGCCAGACCACGGTAGCATCGAGCAAAACATTCTTACTGTAGAACACTGAACAGCACTACCCCATTGACTCGTGTTTGATTTATGTCAGGCTGAACACTGACCTATTTCCTGACTCACCCTGTGAAAGGTTTTGGCAAGTGATTAAAATAGCACCCTCATTGGTGTTTTTGGCAGAAATCCATGTATAATTGAGATTGAACTGAAGCCTAATAGCTTACCATATTGTTGAAGGCTTTGATGATACATCAGTCTGTATTTTAAGACAAGTAGACTAATAGTTTTTTACAAACAATTCACATCCAAAACTGAAGTTTACATACTGAGTCAGATTTCGGGGTGGGATACGGTAAAGATGAACTTAAGGGTGATTTTAATGGATCAGCAAATGATGACAACTGATTACAACTTTAGTAACCTTATATGTTTTGTAATCTGTGTTCCTTGACAATTCCAGTCAAACATTTTTGCAGCAGTGTCCTCTATCAAATAATTATTTATTGAGAGTTCAGATAGTATACTAAAAGAAAAAAGCCTGTATCAGTATTACAAGTGTTTGATATAAATAGCGCCTTTGAGAACAAATGATAATGTATAAACTTCAAACTATTCACAATTGTACATGATGATCTCAATGGTATGATGTTCCACCTGAAATAAGTAAAAAATGCATCCAATTATATATTGATATCAATTCCTTCAACCATTTTGAAGTTTGTTGAAGTTCATTTTCTGCCAAAGATGTATACTATGAGAATTAAAGTTTTAAAAGGCTAAGAACAATGCGTAATATAAACATTCAGACTTTTTATGTGCATTAGACATTACCAATAATATAAAGTGGAACCAGTGAGAGTTTCGACTGCAAGTTTCTCTGTATATTGAAATTGTGAATTATCAACTGTGTTTCTTTTATGAGAACGAGGCTTTACCTGTCCAATTGGCTGAGTTACCAGTTAATTAGACTGAAATCACGTTTGCCAAAGTCTACAGTTTCTTTACACTGAAGTCACCAAAGAAACATTGACATTGAAATTTCGCTTTACTGCAAAACGACCAAAGGAACTTGAATGAAATAAAAAAGACACAAGAAGATGCTAAAGTACACGATAGCTTTCACATCGGCCTGAGAGTAAAATTAACATGGCTTTTTTTGTAAAGAATGAGATTGATAGAATCTCACACCCCCGAGGCCCTGGGATCAGATTCTCAAACGAGTTGGGGGTATTTGTCTCACACGAGCCGCAGGCGAGTGTGAGACAAAATATCCCCAACTCGTGTGAGAATCTGATCCAGGTCCTTGGTGTGTGAGATTCTTTTTCTCACATGACCACAAAATGCGTTAAATTCACATTGGACACGTACAACATTATCCAAAATCGTGAAAACTCTGTCGTCTACCACTGTACTCTGACCTGCTTACTTTGTAGTTCCGGTCCATGTGTTACTCGTCGTGCCATTGGATAACATTTTGCCCGTGGAACGAAACAGACTGTGTATGAATTGTCAGATGTTTGATAGGACACGTTTATTTGCCATCAGGAGTCCAACTCTATACTTAAATTTTAAACACACAAAACATATATGATCCTTTCCAAAAAATCTATTCCCACCTTGTTGTGGCATTCCAAGGTGAGTAAGATCTTTGCTCCCAGTGCCGGTTACACTCACAAGTCTCTCAGGGATGAAAGGATTGAGTTAGCGCAAATATCAAATGAACAAATAAAAGGACAATGAACTAAGTCTTTGTTCATAAATAAGCAAGTCTGGCTGGGCGGAGATTTAAAGGGAATTGAGCAAATGGGGATACACATGGGGGGGGAGACTGAAAAATACTGCTGCTCAAGGTCATTATGATGGAACAATGATAAATGTAAGTGACCTGGAATATAATGTTCAAAAAACTTCCCCGTTGTGTAGGTATACATTTAAAACAAGTATAGACAGACATATATTGAACAAATTCAATTTCCTCATACCTGCTCCTTTTAAAGATTTTTCTCCGCAGGATGATGACTTAATGAATGTATTTGGTACAGTCATTGTTTTGTCATTTCTGCCATTATTTTGCTCATTAGTACATATTGAGCTGAAATAAAGAAATGATTATTTCACTTATTGAATGAATTATTGTGATTGATTTGCTTATACTTTGGATATTCCTGCCGATGTAGAGTGGCATTGAACAATTTGATCATTTAAACGGATACGACTTTGCTATTTTTAGGGTCCTGAGGGGGGATCTAAAAAATTAAGATTTCAAAACCCCGCCCAACCGGTATAAATTTGTAAACGCAGTCTTAGCGATGAATTTAGAACAATTTAAACTTTGTGAACAATGCTTTTATGTATGCATGAATGCTTCGTAACTGTACAGCGTGTGACCGGCTCGTTTATCAAACCGCCGAGCAGTTTTGACCGAGACGTCTTCACTGGGTGTCACTGTCCTGATAACTTAAGTATTGCGTTCGAACCGATCGATAATTCTCTATATTGTGCTGCTTCATTAAACACAGGCAGTGTGTTCGTCATGGGTATCAAAAATAGTGAACGTAATTTCCCTGTTTCCGAGATTGTAGCCGACGAAAATACAGTATGTGTAACTTACAGTTAAATGGCCCACTTTTAACATCGACTGAGTGTCTATACGTAGCTACGTGCTGACCTTATTATCACCCTGTTTTGACTTGACAAGATCACAGGTCCGTTATCCCGTTATCACTATGGATACTTGGATACTAAAGAATTTGAACACCAAGAACCTGCACTCAGTGTGTTTTCTGTTCAAATTAATTTTTCACCAGGCAGGCGATGTCGGTGATCGTAAAGCGATGAATTTTCCTCATAAAACGTCCGATATACGTCGTTCCTCACCAGGCTTCCCGGCATTGACAGTTTCGAAAATAGTCGAATGGCAAAGTGGAAATTATTATACGACAACTTCAATCAGTGATCGGTATAATTCTTTATGACAATAAATGCATCCTTGGTTATTCTTGACGAATATTGCAACTATTAATATCTTACAGAATATCATTAATTTGTTGTGATCGAAGAAGTTAACATTTAGTAATCGAATCACTTAACTCTACCATGTAAAGAGACGACAGGCATGACGTCCCATAGTCGTCATGTGAGACGTGTCGGCCAATCACCAGCCAGGATAAGCGTCTCTGCTCGTCAGTAAAAGGTAAATTGTCCGCAACCGTATTTTGGGCAATTTTTCATTTGTTATCAAAGATATTTTGGCGAATTTAGGGTTGTACAGTGGTAGTTAAAAGAATTACCCGTAAGTCTCATAAAATAAATTTATGATCGATTGAGGAAATATGGTTTCTGAGTTAGATTTTGCAGTTTTAGCAGAGAAATTTACCTTAGAAAAAATTGCAGACGACGAAGAGGTTGATTTTGTCGCCGGTACCTTCACACATTTATATATATATATATATATATATATATATATTAATATATATATATATATATATATATATATATATATATATATATATATATACACAGATAGAGGTGAAACTGCCGTTAGGGACATTTGACAGTAATCAAGCTAGGAGACATTTCTTGGTCGTCGTCATTGTCAAGTTCTTTATTGGTTTTCATATTCGTAAATATCTGTCGGCAGATTTCATTTTCGAATGCTGCGTACGCTTACGGTACACTGTACTACAGTACACTCAACGATCAAATCAAAGCCAGATAGCTGGATAGGATAGGACTGCTGAACGATCGCGTTTGACGTAAACACAAAATTGGTCGCGCTTCGCTCTATGGGCAATCACATACACGGTCCCTCAGACAGGAGACACTGCAAAAGTTTTTGTGATCAGTTTATTGATTTCCTTTTTCACAGATCACGGTTCGAGCGCGGGGACACACTCGATGGTGACTCGCTCCCTATCTACACAGCGTAGTGTTGTCTTGATTGATTTAGTAGTGGAGTGGTCAAATATCCTGTGTTGAGTCATGTGTTGACCTAAGAGACCGCATATGTAAATCTCTCGCTCGTCATCATGGTTAGTGCAGGAAACAAAGATGGCCTTATACATGCAGGTATCTACGAGCACTGCCCCTCACCCTTTAGTACATGTACAGGGTGGGAGGGAGGGCGCTACTGTCCCACAACGCTGTGATAAGGCACACTCAGCACACCTGGGTATTCCCTTATATACCCTTCCTCATACATATTCATATTTTGATTAGCCAATCACTACTCAGGTGTAGTGTTGTATTGATTGATTTAGTAGTGGAGTGGTCAAATATCCTGTGCCTCACCACGATATTTCCCAAATACCTACAATACATCAACCAAGGCCCCCTCTCTTTCCAATCCTCATCACCCCAATATACCCCCACACACTACCTCTCCATCACGGATTGAACCAAACTAACGAATATGAATAAATTAGCATAATAGATGGCGCACCTAAATCCCATATCCTTGCTTTATTTCAAAGAAGCAGAACAACAACATCAATAAAGTAGTCCATACATGCTTATACATTTGTACCAAGATATTAAACCTAAGAAACTATTGGGAATCGTGTGAAATAGGAGGAAAGGCCATAGAAGCCCCCACCAATTCATTACAGGATTTGTATAAGCTGTGGACATCGGCAACTGCCCCCTGATGTAATCTCGCAGCTGGGGAAAAAGGATGCATAACTTTGATAATTGCATGTAATATGAAGCTGTCGATTCCCGCATCCACCCTACATGTTGCATTATTTCTGGCACTGATGATCCTAACAAACCTAAGGCAATAGCACATGCACTTCGAAAACTATGTATAGTCTCCCCCTGGTACACTGCAGTTTTGTCACAATAAAAACGCAATCTAGAATTTGCCGCATTAGTAGACAGAGACACATTGTCAACCTTTCCGTCTCGAGTAGTCGAACGAAAGAGAAAACCCGGGCTCAAATTTATACCAAGTGCCTTAGCTAATTCCACATATCCCATAATCGCTGTTACTGGGCAGAGCAACGAATTGTCATTCTGAAAAATAGCACAAGATCTCGTGTTGCCATCACGTAGAGTTTTACCCCAGACGTGATTTAAAAGAAATCCTCCATTTGGGAGATGTATGATGTTCTCTGTTTTGACAATCAACAAATCACCTGCTCTACTCCCTGTAAATAAAAGCGTAAGGAAAAGAGCTTTATCTCTTCCAAGAATAAATGCATGGCATGGATCAATGTCTGGAAATTTCTCTAATTGCAAATCAATATAATTGATAATTCGTTCCACTTTGTCAGTTGTCATAGGAATAGCCTGTTTTGGTATAAGATTCTGTTTCATTTGCTCCTCTGTAACCATCCGTAAGTATTGTTTAACTGACTTATCTGCCGCCGGATTCCCAAAACCAACCCTAGCATTCCACTCACCACCCCTCCCCTCCTTGTCAAATATTGATCGTAGTTGGCCAATATATGAATCAACGGTCTTAAAGGCAAGCCTGCTCGGACACTGACACGGGTTCTCATCTGAGCAATCTGCACCATGTACCACAGTGCGACCACCCTTATCTTTCCATACAAGAAATCTCAGTATATCTCTCGGTGCAGCTGACATGAGTGTTTTCGGTGGCTGCATACTCTCTAAGAATACCTCAAAGTCAGTTTGTAATTTAGACTTTCGTTGTGTGTACGGCATCGATGCAGCCTTTTCCTGAAGTTCCGCAAGTCTCGAATCGATAGCTTCCATATCAACTGGCAAGGGTTGGGGGCGCTCTCCATCACGAGAAAGTCGCCGGGTTCCACATTGCTGGCAGAAATTGAAGTTAACGTCGTTAGGGTAAAACATTCCCTACATTGTTCTGCTGGTAACCATAAACGTGGCATGCCTAACCTCAGCATCTCCCCCTGTCAACAAATCAGGGATGAACACACAATTATTATCATGTCATCAAAGAACCAAATTTTATTCGTAATCACCACGTAACAAGAGAATATAAACACATGTATATACCGTGTACATAAGCTGAAAATTGGATACAAAACCATGAATCTCTCTGCTTGAGCAAGACATGCTCTCTAATATAACATAAGATCTGCCATACCATGAGTACGTTCCCTCACATCTCATGTCATTAGAAACTCCCTTCCTTGCCAGACCATTTCTATACATCTCGGCTCGCACGAAAATCGAAACAACAAACCCAAATATCATAGAAAGATGGGACCGATATCCAACAACCCATCCTAGTCGGGACCTCCCAAACCTTGTCTCCAGCACATGCTATTCTAATCATATGTATAGCTTGATTTTCGACTATTGGCCACCAATACAAACATGGCGACATGCAAGGTACAATCATGGTCACCAGTGCTTGCTCGTCCTGTAAAAATTTGAGCACTGGACCAATCATGTTAAAGGGTGGAAATACATAACAATTCTCCCCTTCAAACTTTGCGTAAACACATCGACACCCACTGAGTACGGAGTTTTCAAGGTGTAAAATGTTTTAAAGATCGGCCATCCCTACAATTTGCGCATTAGAGTCAAGGGCCATCAGATCGACTGTATGATCACCAAACTCGTTTTGCACAAAATCCCAATACTGAGGAAGTAATTTAGCATCCTTCGCTGACATTCTACGTGATGGACTATCGGCAGGGTTGTCTGCCGAAGCAATGTACTCAATATCAAGTACGATATTAAGACCATCTACTGTTTCATAAAGTTTATACAATGCCTCATTGACCTCAGTACTACGTGTTCCCATATTCTTCCAGCCATATACGGCCACCTTATTATCCACTTGTGCCTGAACCCTCGTGTTACAAACTACCTCTCTATGAGCTAACAGCACATTCTGAAGGGCTATTATCTCCTTGTATGCAATGGACTTTCCTCTCAACTCATGAGGCCAATAATCCCCAACTACTTCTCGTCCTGCAGTACGTATAGTACCACCCCATCCCCCTAAAGAGGAATCACTCGCTACCAATACCGCTACATGTCTTTCTGTTCTCCATTCAGCCCACTCATCTCTATTATCCATTCTCCTCCATCCTTCTAACTCCTTACGCAGTTCCCCAGTTATCGCTATTTGTGTACCAGTTTTAGTTGCTACTGCTATAGCCTCCGCTATCCGTCTGACAAATAATCTTGCAACTGGAACTGCCAGAGTAAACGATACACATTTCCCTAAAAAACGTTGCAGGGAATTTACAGATACCCTTTTTCTGCCAAGTATAGATTCTCTAAGCTGTGCAAATTTCTGCCTCTTTAAACTGGTATGATGAAAACCCTCCGTATTGTATCCACGCCAAAATAGTCGGCTGAAAATATGGTTTGACCCTAAAAAAATTGCTACAAAAGGTTTCTCAACGGTTTTTGATAGAGTTAAATGTGCTTAATAAC
This sequence comes from Ptychodera flava, assembly GCF_041260155.1. Lineage (NCBI taxonomy): Eukaryota > Metazoa > Hemichordata > Enteropneusta > Ptychoderidae > Ptychodera > Ptychodera flava. The sequence continues at coordinate 37,924,471 of NC_091930.1, forward strand.
ATATTAAAAGTCTACCAAAATCTGACAACCGGAAACGCGTCATTTTCAAGATGGCGTCCAAGATGGCCGCCATAAACTTAAAATGGCCATAACTATACCAAAAAAATTGCTACAAAAGGTTTCTCAACGGTTTTTGATAGAGTCAAATGTGCTTAATAACATAGTAAAAGTCTACCAAAATCTGACCACCGGAAACGCGTCATTTTCAAGATGGCGTCCAAGATGGCCGCCATATACTTAAAATGGCCATAACTACTTAAATATTAAACCTAGACTAGTGATGTCTGTGTCTACCACCATGTTTTAGTGGTTTAGGAATCCAACTATCATATCTAGATTATAGGCAAGTGGTCATAAGTCCCATAATTTGCATATTTGTACATGTATTAAAATAATCACTGTCACATTCTTCGTCCAGAACATGTTGCTCATGTGGATTTTCACAATTTCCGAGGTTAGGTAGTAAAGGGAAAGCAATTAAAACTCCACACATCGTTCATATTTTGGGTGTTTGCGTTTTGTGTATGAAATTGTGTATAATATAGGTGTATGTCATGTTTGGCTGTTTTAAGAAAAGTGTTGCTTAGCCATGGTGAGACGTATCCGTAATCTACGTGTCTTGATGTACTCCACACTGGAGTGGAGAGACAAGTGTGACACTGCGATCCGTTGGCGCTGCATTTCGAAAACAGAGTTTTCTTCATCAGTCGCTTGAAATTCATTCTTGATTGGTGAGACGTGTTGAATGGTTGATTGGTAGTATATTGTTATTGGTAGTATATTGTTCCACTTACATTTGGTGTTCAAGTAGGGAAGCTAGAATGTCTACTGGTTGGTCTTGTTGTGTTTGTGTAGGTTCGTGTGAACCTGAGTTCGAGCTGTCGTCGCTTTTGTGAAGTCTGGCACTTATAAGTGTATTGCCTATTTTCTGTTCCTTCTATATGCGATTATTGGTTGATTTTGGAACAGTTTTTTATTTAGTGTTTCGTCTTTTTCAAGTTCATTTCAGTTTTCTGTCAAGGCTTGCTTGATTTTTGTCATTTCGATGTTACGGGCTATATGTTGTTATGAAGACTACTGTATTGTTGGTGGCGTTCTTTCTTTCTTTTTGTTGTTCAAGCTGTTTTTTTCTGCTTTTATGATCTGTTTCTCTGATAATGCGTTCTATTTCATTTTTAGCTCATATTTGGTATGTACATAAATAACAAGAACAGCTTTTATGGTGAGTCGGTGGCGTCTGTGTATCTCTATGTATGTATGTGGGTATGTTAGTGCGGATGTATGTCCGTCACACGCAAAAGCTCCCTTACCGCCAAAGCTATCATCTCAGTATTTGGTGTACAGGTGTAGATGCAGGGGCTGAGACGTGACGTTCTTCAAATGGACGTCAAAAATGTGCAAATGAGGTAAGAAAAAGGGAAATCCTGCAAATATGTAGGAGTGGTGGCATGCCAGTGACTGAAACAGGCTACTCCACTGACCTTGAGTCATTTCCTGTCATTGTTTTTGAACTGTTACATATTAACAGACCTGCTCAAACTAAGAGGGACTAGCTGTTTTTGCTATGCATGTTGCTAAAGTTGACCTCCAGTACCTAAAGTTTCAGACGTTATTTACTTTTGTCATTCTTGTTTTTCTGGTTTATATATTTCTTGTTGTTTTTCTGGCTGTACTGTGCAGAAATCATTGTCATAACATCAACTTGGAATTTTCCTGCACTGATAGAAACAACATTTATTGTTGATCTTTGGTACCCATACTGGTATGTACCAATTCAGATCAAATGTGATGGACACCGTATAATTGCGGTATTTTTTATTGTCGGTCTTGTAATTTTCACTAACTTGTGTGACTTTCTCTGTAAAATCGGTTTCGTTGTTGCATGTTCTGATGTATCATAATGTTTCACCTTTGATCAGACCTTTGAATGTTGCTGCCGGATGGCATGAGTTTCTTTGTAAGAACTGGAATGTATCTGTTGGTTTTAAGTGTGTCTTGGTGTTGGGAATGTTTTGTTGTATCGACGACCTTTGTAGATAGTCAGGTCTAAATATGTGATTTCTTGAGAGGAGCTTTCAAACGAAAATTGAAAATAGGATGCATTTTGTTGATGTTTGATATGAATTCATTGAGTTCGTGTTGTGTTCCGATCAAAATCAGGAAAACATCGTCCCTGAACCTCAGCCAGGTCGGCATTTGTTGTTTGTGTTTCTGTATTATTCTCATTTCTGTCTCGTGAAATGTAATATCTGCTATTTCAGCGACGAGGGAGACCCCATAGAGCATCCCATATTTGCCGGTAGAATTCATCGTTTAATTCAAATGTGTTGTTTTTAAAGATTATTTTTAGCAGAGCTATCATGTATTTTGTACAGTAGTCTTCATAACAACATATAGCCCGTAACATCGAAATGACAAAAATCAAGCAAGCCTTGACAGAAAACTGAAATGAACTTGAAAAAGACGAAACACTAAATAAAAAACTGTTCCAAAATCAACCAATAATCGCATATAGAAGGAACAGAATATAGGCAATACACTTATAAGTGCCAGACTTCACAAAGCGACGACAGCTCGAACTCAGGTTCACACGAACCTACACAAACACAACAAGACCAACCAGTAGACATTCTAGCTTCCCTACTTGAACACCAAATGTAAGTGGAACAATATACTACCAAATAAAAACAATCAACCATTCAACACGTCTCACCAATCAAGAATGAATTTCAAGCGACTGATGAAGAAAACTCTGTTTTCGAAATGCAGCGCCAACGGATCGCAGTGTCACACTTGTCTCTCCACTCCAGTGTGGAGTAACATCAAGACACGTAGATTACGGATACGTCTCACCATGGCTAAGCAACACTTTTCTTAAAACAGCCAAACACGACATACACCTATATTATACACAATTTCATACACAAAACGCAAACACCCAAAATATGAACGATGTGTGGAGTTTATGCTTTCCCTTTACTACCTAACTCGGAAATTGTGAAAATCCACATGAGCAACATGTTCTGGACGAAGAATGTGACAGTGATTATTTTTAATACATGTACAAATATGCAAATTATGGGACTTATGACCACTTGCCTATAATCTAGATATGATAGTTGGATTCCTAAACCACTAAAACATGGTGGTAGACACAGACATCACTAGTCTAGGTTTAATATTTAAGTAGTTATGGCCATTTTAAGTATATGGCGGCCATCTTGGACGCCATCTTGAAAATGACGCGTTTCCGGTGGTCAGATTTTGGTAGACTTTTACTATGTTATTAAGCACATTTGACTCTATCAAAAACCGTTGAGAAACCTTTTGTAGCAATTTTTTTGGTATAGTTATGGCCATTTTAAGTATATGGCGGCCATCTTGGACGCCATCTTGAAAATGACGCGTTTCCGGTGGTCAGATTTTGGTAGACTTTTAATATGTTATTAAGCACATTTGACTCTATCAAAATCCGTGAGAAACCTTTTGTAGCAATTTTTTTGGGGTAAGGTCTTTTTTTTTCATAAATGCAGCCGACTAAAACCAGATACTCTAAAATCTGTGTCCGTTGGAACGAACACTTACTCAACCTAGTGTATAACCTAACTCTGTCATAACGTAACACAGAATGAAACAAGCTACCTCTGCTTTTTGAAAACTGCTCAACTCCTTATTTATCACTATTTGGCCAGCATGTCTATCATCAATGTACAGATTAGATGGTACACCCCATTTACGGACCTCTTGCATTGCCGCTAAACCAATAGTTTGATATATAAATGGCGAGCATTTCCACCTGAATGGAAGGGTTGTCGGAACATACCAGAACCCACCCCAATGTATTACCATTAACGCTCTACTAGAAATCGAAAGACACACGTGGTCATATCCACGCTTATCATCTATCTTAGTCTGGTAGTGATTGCTTCCCAAATAACGAGCAAATTAGTTATTAACTCCAACTTAAATGGCATATCTTTCATCCAATTATTGATATATCTCTGGTCATGACAAAGTCTGGGTTTGGTGGGTTCTATTGTCAGCGGCATTACAATATAAGGTGGTGGTACTTTGCCAACCGCACCCCAAATTTCAAGCGCTCCAGATTTTACTCTATCAAGCAATGTAGAGGAAACAAAATCTCTATGTCTTCGACAAATGGGATTGTTTGGCAAGTAAATGCTTGGTGGAAAACTACAATTATACCGAGTGCCAAAGATTTCGCCCTTAAATGGTGCGATAAAATCAAAAACTGACACACCATGTTCTATCCAATGTCCAACCTGTCTTTCATTATCTTGGCCTCGTAATATTCTAAACCACGCTTCCTTCTGGGTATGGATTCCACCAGCTAAGAAAAAATTAGGGTTCCTAAATCGAAGATCCTTCACTGACACGTTCAGTCCATTTTTAACAACCAATTCTGGATGCGGAACCACCGATGTGGGAGCTTCAAAACCATTCCAACTAGTATATTTTACTCTCCGTAACAGGTGTTCATGATAAGCAACTGTTGGATCCAACTGTATTGACCTCTCCCATTCAGGTATGTTGGGAATGTATGCCTACAAAAACAAAAGAGGGCATGTACCATGTAAGCCTTTCCCTCTTTTACCCGTACCAAAACAATTTATGTATTTTCCATCGAAAACGTTATATGCAAAAAAAAAGAGTTCAGAATTTATAAACAGGCATGGGGTGAAAACCCCGCCTGGTTAACAGGAAGGAATGTAATAAAGAATACAGTGTCCTTCCCCCAGACACGCCTCCCCCCCCCCAAATCCTTGACATACTCAACTCGTACAAACTTCTTTACCTTTTACACACGTCTTAACCTTTCCGTCTCCCTTTCCACTCATGCAAACTCTATCACCAAATGTCCACGGAAAACCCACAACAAACCAATGACCATGCAGTTTTACATGCTGAGGAAAATATTTAATCACCAATTCACCACTATAAACTACATGTAGAAAGAAATAGAAACGAATCGCTATCAATTATCTCAGTCCATCATCTGAATTTCTACTTTCTGTCTCTTCTCCGTCTATCATATCTATCTTCTCTCACATAACAGTTTCGGGCAATGTGACCAAGCCTAGAACATCTCCAGCATCTTAATCTATTCCGAGACTTTCGTTGCTCTGGCAACCGTGTGCCACTCCCCATTGCTTTCTTTACTTTCGCAATCTTTTCCATTATTTCCGCATGTTCCCCTGAACCAACTAACGCAAGGAGCATCTGTGGGAGCGCAGTCGAATCCCTTTCTTTCCTCAAGGCACGCATCATGGCCACATACTTCTGATAATCTGGGTGTTTAATATCAAATGCCGTATCCGCCACCATTTGCAAACGGGCGAGCGCTTCCTCGGAGTTAAATATAGCAGCATCTCTTTCCGCATACATCCTTAACTCCATCAATTCTCTTTCAAATCTCTCTGTTGCCACCCGGCTTGAAGTTTCGGTATGTGTCGGTATAACACCTACCCCAACTTGTCTCACCTGCACACAGAAAAAACACACATCACCATCGCATTCAGCTCTACAGGAATATTCAATTGGCTAACCCCAAAGCCACGGTCACCTGTTGATTTTATCCAACCACCCCATCATCTCATTAGCATTCCTAAACCACATGTCACGCATATTCTCTTCCAGCAAATAACCTGCCACGTCAATCCTCGTCTTTTCTGAAAATTTAGGACTTCCTTGTCCACAGTCCAATAAACTTTCTACTTAGAAATATTCTGGTTTGCTCTATCAGAATGATATTTCAGCCAGACACCTCACAACACTTCGTAATTTGATGTAACATTTCATTCCAATACATATCAACCGGCGGACCGTCTCCCTTGGGGCAAACTACCTGCACTCGGGGACGAACTACATACCGTCCACCCGGTTCACCATACACTCTTGTAACTCGGGGACGAACTTTGCATTATACATTATCATCGTCTACCCCAAAATCTCGTCAACCCAAACTCCAGTTATATACATGGGGACGAACTCTATGAACAAGCAACTTTCGTCAAACCCAAACTTTCTTTTATCTACACTTGGGGACGAACTATACCATCTACCCTGTCCACAATCCATTCATGTACATCAGGGGACGAACTTCGTGCAACAATATCATCGTCTATCCAACTTCTCTCTTGCACATAAACACAAAACTCTCGTCAACCCAACCTCTCATATACCATTACATGGGGACGAACGTTGCTAATAATCACCATGCGAACCGTAGAACCGTGTAATATCATGTTGCCTCTTCCTGGAAATCCCAATACCGATAAATACCACCAGTCTGAGAAAAACGCAAAGGAAAAGAACTTTACAAACTTTTACTAATAATACTTACCACATTTGCCTTATGTTGAACATTAGCAGTCGAACCCGACGTAGAAACCGACATTATCGGGGTGCTTGAAGTTGGGACTGTAGACACCGCTATTGTCACTACGGGCGTGGCCACTCTGGTAGTCGACATTCTGGTCACTGTTGACGTCGTTATAATAGGCGTCTGTAACGCTGTAACAACTTTCGTTGACGGATTACCAGATGCCATACTGAAGTTATGATGAGAGCGAGGCAGTGATAATTTCAGCGGTCTGTCCCACTACGCTGTGATAAGGCACACTCAGCACACCTGGGTATTCCCTTATATACCCTTCCTCATACATATTCTATTTTGATTAGCCAATCACTACTCAGTGTAGATATCGCACACATCCGTATTGCCGAAAAAGCGGGTAGAACGCATGCGCGGAAAACGCCACCTAGAGTCAGCATTGTTGAGAAACAATATTGAAACGACGCAGACGTTGAATGCGAACACATATGTCTGAGAGAAACATTTCACTGCGACGCAGACACAGAACGCGGACACATATCTCGGAGAGAAACAATTGATTGCGCCGCAGACTTTGAATGCCGACACATATGTGAGAGAGAAACAATTGGATGCAACGCACACTTTGAATGCCGACACATATGTGAGAGAGAAACAATTGGATGCAACGCACACTTTGAATGCCGACACATATGTGAGAGAGAAACAATTGGATGCGACGCAGACTTTGAATGCCGACACATATGTGAGAGGAGAAACAATGGATGCGACGCAGACTTTGAATGCCGACATATATTCAGAGAGAAACAATTGAATGCGACGCTAAGGGAGCCTTCAGTAATTACAGGGGGGTGGGCCGGGGGAATTGGGGGGAGGGTCACTTTTTAGAAAACAGTTCAAGGGGGAGGGTCACTTTTTATAAACCTATCTTGGGGGGAGGGTCACTTTTGACAGAAGCTGATATTATGGCCAAAACTTTGATTGTCCGTGTGATATTTCCTGAATAGGAAATCACCAACAAAATACGCACACACTTATAGACCGCCATGCATAGTGAATTGACATTTTGGTGAAATTCCAAAATCAAATTTCTTACTCAACCATAGACTTGTAACCACTCTAGTCTAATCAAGAACAATAATGTGAATAATCAAGCATACATAAATGCACAGATTTATCTAATTTTGTACTGAAAAAAATTATTCATAGTTTCATCATAGACCCCAATGCATAGTGAATCGACATTTTGGTGAAATTCCAAAATCAAATTTTTGCACAACCATGGACTTGTAACCACTCTAGTCTTATCAACAACAATAATGTGAATAATCAAGCATACATAAATGCACAGATTTATCTAATTTTGTACTGAAAAAAAAATATTCATAGTTTCATCATAGACCCCAATGCATAGTGTATGGACATTTTGGTGAAATTCCGACATCATATTTCTTGCACAACCATAGACTTGTAACCACTGTAGTCTTATCAAGAACAAGCATGCATAAATGCACAGATTTATCTAATTTTGTACTGAAAAAAAATTATTCATAGTTTCATCATAGACCCCAATGCATAGTGTGTTGAATGACATTTGTGTGAAATTCCAAAATCAAATTTCTTACACAACCTTAGACTTGTAACCACTCTAGTCTAATCAAGAAAATTAATATCAATAATCAAGAGTACACAAATGCAAAGATTTACCTATTTTTGTATTGGAAAAAACTATTCATAATTTTATGGATAGTGAACCAACTTTTTAGATGAAATTCAGAAATCAATTTCTTGTACACAAGTGTTCATTTTACTTCCCTATTCAAGCAAAGTACATTTAAATACATTATCAAACATATATAAAATACAGATATAGCATGTTTTGTGGGGGTAAATTGTCAATGATTTGCCTGATAGACTCCATGTATTATGATTTGATATTTTTGGATGAAGCACTAAATCAGCTACATCTTGCCTTCTTATAGTTGCACAAAATATGGTGACCCTCCCTAAACTGTAAGAAATACCATATCTCTTCAAAAATTCTTGCGTGATAAATTGCGACTGTCCCTCCAAAAACACCAGCCCTCCCCTCTGTAATTTGTCCCTAACATAACAATTGAACCAATTGTTATGTAAATTAGCTGATACTGTTTTAGTTATTCCGGGAGAATACAGCAGTGGTGGGGGGGAGGGTCAAGTTTTAGAATGTCGGACAAGGGGGAGGGTCACATTTTAGACAGGAGGATAGGGGGGAGGGTCACATTTTACGGTACAGGTGTTAGCGAAATTCCCCCGGCCCACCCCCCTGTAATTACTGAAGGCTCCCTAACATTGAATGCTGACACATATGGGACTGTACTTGCCTTACCTCACACCACTTCTGAATGATTTACAATTTTGGTAACCTTTCCAAGGCTGTGATTAATTTACCATAAACAACCACAGTAGCGTTTAGATAAATACACAGTATAACAGCATCGACTAATATTTTATTATTGCCGTGTTGAACACAGACATTATTTTCCTGACGGCCCCTGTTAAAGCGTCAGTCACTGATGAGAATAGCGCCCTCAGTGTTGTTGTGTCTGAAATTCATGTATGCTCAAGGTTGAGCTTGCTCTCAAGACCTTACCGAAAAAGTAGTCTATGATAACACATCAGCCTGTGTTTAAATTCAAGTAGGCTAACACTTTTACAAAATACTTCAGAGTCAACAATGTTATTCAAATGTTTGAATTTCATTAATAATTGTGTTTATTTTCGATGGCTTCTTATGAAGAGCTATTTTATTTCGGCGAACGGGAAAATTCGACGTAAACGGATCCTTCACAGTTGACAAACATATTGGAGGGTCTCTGTCGCGATGTCGAGAACAAGGCAAGGTGAAACCACAGACAAGGAGAAGAAAAACTATGAATGAAAGTTGCCTCCGATTACAGTCAGAGCATCCGAACTATTAGTAGCCGAGATGTTAGATCATCGGAGAGTCCACGGTCGTAAATATTGTTGGCAGTAGCTGACCTGGACCAAGACTTTGAATGGCTCCGTAGTAATTTCCGTCACGGTCGACACTTCCGGTCAAGGTTCATGACAGCTGCCGTTGTTGGCCCGTTATGGCTGATTCGCGTAGCCTTCACGCTTGCATCGTTTACACAACCACTGACATACATAATATGCCATGTGTCAAACCCAGTATCGCCCTAGAAGTTTGCAAGCGTACTGAGTTCTGTTTCACCTACATTGATACATCAACGAAGGGAGCCATGCTGTAATCAATGTCGTAGTGGTACAGTGCACAGCATGCAGCGTATCGGACGGCCGAAGGGGGCTGCATGCTGATGGCGAGCGAAACAGAGCAGACGAGTGCAAGTGGGAAGACTGAAAAACATTGATAAACCGTAAAAAAAAAGACATAATATCAATATCGTGCACTATTATCAAGATTTATCGTTTTGTTTATTACATGGTTTGTCCCATACTTTCCCTCCTTTAAATGCGGTCCTTTTTTCGTTTTCCCCCAAAAAACGTTAACTTGTATCTTTATGCTCGCTGTGGGGCCACATTTCATGATAATCGGATACATATATAATCCGTAATAATGAGGGGATATAACGTCAAAAAAATTCACTGGTATTGACAAAGCTATGAAATAATTGATAATAACAGGATGCTCTGCTACTATGTTCATTTGTTACAACCATGTTCAATGTGGGTTCCCGCATTCTTTATGCTTGTATGTGCCTTTACTATTTTTTAATTTATGGTCCGGTCAGTGGTGATACTTTATTGAAATTTTGGTCCGTTATGACGGGAAACTTTCGAAGCTTGCAGAAAATAACCGAAGTTGTTCATGACAACTAGTTTGTGAAAACTTTCAACTTGCCATTCTTCATGAAAATACGGAACAAGATTGAGATGACATTATTATATATTACTGAGGACGTCTCAAAAAGCCGACACGGTGAAATGCCACACATAGAGAGCACTGAATGTTCATTTGCGTCGACATCAGCATGATCAGCGAGCTGCATGTTATCAGCTGATCAATACTATCATTATTATGTCGCTAGTAGTACAGCATTCAATTGTAATGATATCAACAGAGTTTAACAATGTTATACAAATGTTTAAATTTCATTGATTGTGTTTATTTTCGATGGCTTCTTATGAAGAGCTATTTTATTTCGGCGAACGGGAAAATTCGACGTAAACGGATCCTTCACAGTTGACAAACATATTGGAGGGTCTCTGTCGCGATGTCGAGAACAAGGCAAGGTGAAACCACAGACAAGGAGAAGAAAAACTATGAATGAAAGTTGCCTCCGATTACAGTCAGAGCATCCGAACTATTAGTAGCCGAGATTTTAGATCATCGGGGTGTCCACGGCCGCAGATATTGTTGGCAGTAGCTGACCTTGGACCTAGACTTTGAATGGCTCCGTAGTAATTTCCGTCACGGTCGACACTTCCGGTCAAGTTTGAGCCATTGTATATTATAAAGAAAATAAAATCTTATTTAAGTCACAGAAAGAACGATTTAATCAAATCTGAGCAATCATTTTGAAATTTCACCATGTAACTAACTTAACATTGAAAAAGGATAAAATTGAACTCATTCTAATTGAATTTTTTGTATGTACGTGTAATTTGAATGACATATGGGAATTGTTGCAACTATGTTGTCATATAACATAAGTACGCAAATGAGAATGAAAAATAACATCGGAAAAAACATCAATAACCACTTGTCAGAGTGCCTTCTAAAGGTGGACTTCAAGTCTACTTCATATTTTCTTGGAATTGTCAGTTTTTCATAACGCGAGGTATTAAAATAAGCTTGGGTTTGTGTTGGATCTAGATTGTGAGCAAAAATACTAGTATATCACCTGTCACTGAAAACATGTTTCATTATTTTCTAAATTTGGGGTTTGTTGTTCTTTGAGTGAGGCTAATTTACGATAACTTCAGTCGCGTCCATTGCAATGGCTTATTTTTTGATAATATTTGGACAGTTGACTGACTTCATCAATATTAGGACATTTATAGTGCTTGCACATATCCACCTGTTTCAGGACAACTGAGCCTTCGTTCATGATATAAATTACTATACTGGCTGAATGAAATTATGGAGTTCTCATTATTATTGTTTTTTCGAATTACATATTACATATTACATTATTATTGTTTTCGAATTCTGGATCATACAGAAAACACTCTGTGTATACACAATTGATCTAAATACAATATTTTGCTTGCATAAAAGGTTGTGACGTATTGTGCAAGTCGGTAGATGATATGTATTGTAACCGTTTGGGCTTCAGCTTTTTATCCTCGTCAACGGTCACAAGAAATTGTCAGCAATGGCGGCACAGTGGTAGCGTCTGGTCCCGCCGACTCTGACTTACAGACTTACGGATCTTGGTCACACGAAAGGCCTCCAATCTGCCCAGCCGTCAATTTGTCAGTCTTGAGGCGTCCAGCTGACCTACCTGTGATGGTACTAGGCACCAAGGATGCAGTTTAGGGAGACAAAACGACAGCCAGATAGCTGGGTCAAACACAACGTCTTTATTCGACTAGAACACAACGTGGTCTGCTCAAGCACATGAAGGCGCGTACCTTTTCATGTTGCTAAGCAACTACAGATTTCGAACAAAAGGTATCAAAGTTTCTAAAGGCAATGTTCAAGTACAGCCATGGGGGCGCTATTCAATGTCCGTGAACAGCTCTGTCACATTCCCCCCTTCCAAGGCCTCCAACTCTCCTGATGGAGAGCTTGATATAGTCCTATGATCAAAAATCTTAACACATGTCATTACTTGAAGAAAACCTGTAAGAGAAGGTAAATTGTATAGAAACGCACAATAACAATAACACATAAACTTGAATAAAAGTCATCAAATGTCAATAACATAATGTCCTGTATCATATCAACAGTTAATGATCGCCGATATCCATCCATATCGCTGTAAAGGGCGCCGTTTTCTTCTTGGATACTCCTTCCTACCATCCGTAGTTTCTGGCTTAACAGCCACATCTGGTGAAATGTCTATTGGTCCAGTGTCCAAGATGGTGTCCTCTGACACTTCCGATGGTACTGGTGAGGTTCTTGAGGTCTCATTTGGGCATAACTTCTCCTTGGGAGGATTAATTTCAGGAGGATTCACCACATCCAGGTCCTCAAACTTAGTTAACTCGGGCATCACAGAAGTTTCTCCATCACCTTTATGACGAACATTTACCTCGTCAGCAGCCTCGTCCTATTTACTTGGCTCTTGTCGTAATCCCTCAAAATCTGTCAGTGGTTGCAGTGCATCGCCTGGCTTGTTCAGAAAGTTATTTTCACCATCCAGCAACCGGATTCTGTGTAGCCATCCACCTAGCAGTTGACCTTGTAGCGTTTCAACTTTTCAAAGTGGACTACCTTGAACTTCGACTTAGGACTTCGTTGGAGGCGGTAGACAAGATCAGTCACCCTAGACACTACCATATATTGTCCCTCGTAGGTTTGTTGTAGCTTTTGACTTACCCCTTGCTTGTGCCTCTCTTCACAGAGCCACACAAAATCTCCTGGTTGATAGCTCTTTCTCATGGCATTCCGGTCGTAGTACCCTTTCTGCCTTCTACTACTTCAATCTTTCTCTGGCTCTTGAATGAGCATTCTACATTCTCTGATGTAGTTGTATTGCATAGTCGGTAGACAGCCCTTCAATTTCCATCGGGGATGTCAGTTCAAACATTAGATCTACGGCATAGTGGTCTCTTGTCCAAGCACAAGGATATTTGGTGTCTCTCCGGTTGAAGCATGTACTGATGAACGGTACGCCATGGTAGCCACTGCTAAATGCTCATCGTAGTCTTTCTGGTGCACATCGGGTCCATCAGGGTCTTGATGGTTGCCACCAGAGTTTTATTATACCTCTCTATCATGCCTTCACTTTGAGGGTGTCTAGGTGTTGTAAACGTCCGATCAATCTCCATCAACTTCAAACCCCAGAAAAAACAGCAGAGATAAAATTTCTCCCTCTATCACTATGGACCTCATATGGTAAGCCAAATCTACAGAAAAAACTCGTTAACCAGTACTCTGTAGTGGCTTCCTCATTTTGAATGACAAACGCCTCAATCCACTTCGTAAAATAGTCGCCAATTACGAGGATCTTACGATTTCCATTCTGTGACTCTGGAAATGGCCCTACAACATCCAGGGCAATTCTCTCCATTGGCCCACCTACCACATAGGTCTGCATAGGTCCTTTTACCTTTGACCAGGTGCTCTTTTTCAAGCACACGTGTTACACATCCACAACCATGCTCTCACATCCATTGTCAAACCTCACCAGTGATATCTCAACCGTATTTTACTTATAGTCTTATCTATTCCGAGGTGACCGCCTGTCCGAGAAGAATGGAGACTGTTTATAACTGCCCCGCGATAGGCCCTAGGCAGTATCAGTTGCCAATGATTATAACCTCCGTCAGGTGACTCCCACATACGATAAAGTATCCCTGGTTGATTGCTAATTGATCAAACATTGACCAATAACTTTTAGTGGCAGGAGAATGAGGTGAAATGTCATTCCAATCAGGACGAACATCAGAATTTTCCTTGGCTGACAATATAACTGCGATTTCAGGGTCACTAAGTTGTGATTTTCTGACCTCCTCCTTAGTCCATACAGGATCAAAGGAGAGATGTTCTACACTTTTTACAGTAGCTTCACTTATCTGAGACTGTTCAGGTTGGTCATCTTTCATGCGATCATGGGATAGTGGGTCCCTAGTTTGATTTGGCTCTACAGTTATTCCCCCAGAATCCTCACAGGTGTTCATAGACGATGCTTTGCTTAGGGTTTGTGGCAGGAATTCCCTTGCCTCAGCATTGAGAAACGTACCAGCAATCGTGTCGACTGACATGGTATCAGCAGAGCATGGAACAGAGTTATCAACAACCTTCGAAAAATGTTTCATTCCACACTGTTTACAGTTATTTGCTGGGTACCTTGACAATGCATCAGCATTTAAGTGCTTTACACCAGGTCTATGTACAACATGGTAGTTAAACTGACCTAACATTTCTAGCCAACGTGCAATTTGCCCTTCGGGTGACTTAAAATTTAGCAGCCATGTCAATGATGCATGGTCAGTTCTCAAGGTGAAGTATCGTCCCAACAAATAATGCCTAAAATATTTCATGTTATAAACGACAGCCAACATCCCCTTTTGTGTCACACAGTAGCTCTTTTCAGGTTTCGTCAATACTCGTCCTGCATAGCTTAATGGTCTTTCTGTTCCATCCTGTATTTGGCTGAGTACAGCACCTATGCCTTGCCCACTAGCATCAGTGTCAAGGATGAAATCACCATGCTCAGAAGGAAATGCCAATACTGGCGCAGTGACTAACTTTTCCTTCAAGGAAACAAATGCTTTCTGGCAAGCATCTGACCAAAGAAAGACTGAATTCTTCTTGGTCAAGTTGTGTAATGGTTTTGCGACATCAGCGTAGTTTTTAATAAAACGCCTGTAGTAGGATGTCATCCTACAAACCTCCGTACGTCAGTAACACTTTCAGGTACTGGCCAGCATTTGATTACATTGACCTTTGCAGGATCAGTAGATACACCTTCTTTATTAACCCTGTGGCCAAGAAATTCAACATCCATGGCAAACAAAACACACTTCCCCAGTTTTAATTTAAGATTGGCCTCCCTAACACGATCAAACACCTTACACACCTTTGCAGTTCCTCCTCAAACGATTTGCCAAATACAATTATGTCATCCAAATATAAAAGTAGGATTTCCATTGCATGCCTGCGAATATCTTCTCCATCAGTCTCTCAAACACACTAGGTCCATTACAAAGACCAAATGGAGAACATTCCACTGATACAGACCATTCCTGGTAACAAAAGCGGTTTTCTCCTTTGAGCTTTCCTCAAGCTCCACTTGCCAATACCCAGTGTGTAAGTCTAGGGTTGAAAACCATACAGCACCATGTAGGGCATCAAGAGAATCATTAATCCTGGGAATCAGGTAAGCATCTTTTATTGAGACAGAGTTTAGTTTGCGATAGTCAACGCATAGGCGTTGTGATCCATCCTTTTTACCCACAAGCACACATGGGGCAGCCCATGGACTGACTGACTCCTCAATAAGACCCCTCTCCAACAGACCCTTGACCTGCCTATCAATTTCATCTCTTTTCCAAAGAGGTGTATAGTAAGGTGCTTGTCTAATAGGTGGCGCATAACCCGTAATAGTCAATCTTGTGTTGAATGATGTTTGTACGACCAATATCATGGTCACTACTACTGAATACGTCCTGATACTCTTTTAACATTGTTGCCACCTTTACCTGTTGATATTTATTAAGGTGTTTGCGGCTTTGTTTATACAGTTCCGTCAAGTGCTCAGGAACATGTTGACTTTCATTATTGATCACCTTACAATCGTCCTTAACATGAAGGATATCAGAAAATGCTGGTTCAGATGGAGCAGGTTTTATCTCACTACCCTTTCCACTTTCTACTCTTAGCAATCCAATAACTTCCCCAGAATGCACTTTACTGGTGCTTCACTAACATTGAACACTCTAACTGGTAGGCAAGATTCCCTAGGGTTGACTAGGGTCTTACAGGCAACCACTCCTTTCTCCAACAATGCAGTCCTTTTAACCGGCTCAACAACAGCAAGTACTTTTGGTTCATTTACTGTACCTGAGGTATCCCAGACTTCAAAACAGGTAGAATGTATGACAGACATGCGGGTCTTGACTGCAGAGTCAGCCCCTTCACTGTAACCACCTTGACCCTGCCAGGTTTACGGGACATACGGGTAGGAATAATCATTTCACATCCTGGTGGAATCTCAGTTGCCCTCTTAACAACTAACCGACAAATAAATGGTTTTGCCACCTTCAAATGACAGTCAAATGTATCCTCCCCGATTATGAGTTTCCCATTTTTAGTCTCAATAAGACAATTGATTAAGGACAGGAAGACTCATACCCAAGATTCCAGCATGTGATAGTGTTGCCACAAGGACAGGGGCAATTGCCTCATGCTCTCCAATACGTACACTCATATCTGCAATACCATGAACATTCAAAGGGGTACCATCTGCCTGTCTCACTACAGAATTTACAACATCCAATTTGGGTTTATTTTGTGAACTGATCTGATCATAGAACTGAGATGAAATAATTGAATCTGTGGCTCCAGTGTCAACAAGGAAACTACCTTTTCTGCCCCCCACAACAGCATTTACAGAGAGGACATTAGCAGGACAGTCAGATAAGTTATCATCTGGTGTGTTTCCCTAGACTCTGATAAGAATTCGGAATTTGCATTTATCGTTTGTGTACAACTTGAGATCAGTTCTACGGGCCAGTCAGTTCCGGCTGGTCGCTGGCCCTCTTGACCAGATGGTGATTGTTTCCCGAATTACCACCTTCCAACAGGCAATTTTTACGGACATGACCCTTTCGTCCACATCGCCAGCAGATAATACCACCAGACCTCCTACCAACAGCATCATAATCTCTTGCATTTTGACCTGTGTTAACACTTTTCAGTGATTGACTGCAACTCTGCCAATTTCTGAACAACCGAATCAGTCATTTCTTTCAGGGTTTTGTTTAGGTTAGAAATTGAATCTAGAGTAAGTTTATCAGTGTTTGGGTAATTACCATCAACTGCAGAGACTGTCAACTCATGAGCATGTTTCTGGGATATTCTTTTTGTTTGCTCGCTGCAGAGATTACTGGCTGTTTCTGACTGCTGAAAACTTTCCTCACAGACACTGGCCCTAACAACATCATCAAAATTTGCCTCCTTACAACGACCAGTTTCATTGACTTTGCGACGCAAGTTAGTGTCACTTAATGCATTGAAGAAAGATTCGATACACAGCCGATTAAACATGGGACCTTCAGCATATGGGTAACCCAAAGTGACCAACTCCCTAATATCTTGAGCTAAACTTTTCAAAGACTCACCAGGGTTACGAGTGCGTTGGCGCAACCTAAGACGGTGAATGTCATCTTGACTATCATGCCAAACCTATGTTCAAGCATATCACAAAGGGACTTGTATGTCAAACTGTCATGTTTGACCGATGTTAAAAGTTTATGTGCTGTCCCTTTAAAGAAATTTGTAGGTACTGAAGTTTTTCATGGTCATTCCATTTGTTAAGTTGGGCACAAATTTAAAAATGCATTTTATAATCTCCCAAGATATCAGAACCATCATAGCGGTCTGGTTTTGCCAGTGGTTTACTCGGTTTATCGATCATATGCACCGGGCTACCATTAGAGGACATGCTACTCATGGGGGTATACCTATCAAATTTATGCAAATTAGCAGGGTTTTAGTGATGTCTCTTGGTTTTGGAAGTTACCAATCCCCATCAGCAAGCTTGGACATGACATCCGTACTACCAACCAAGGATGTCACCTTACTATTTGACATATCCCCTCCAGTATAACTACTTCCAATGGCACCAACGCTTGATGGCGCCAGTGGCGTGCTGCTGGTGAACTCACAAGGTTGACTTTACTAGGTGTTGGTAAAGTGTAAATCTCACTATCTACAGCATTTGTATGGTAGTATTACTAACTCATTTGTTATAGTCAGATGGGCGTCTTGCAGTTTCCTTCTGTTCAAACAAAGACTTAGAATGCTCTATCTTTTCCTGTATTCTCAGCGTTTTTGCCTTCTCCTTTCCAAGAGAGATTTCAATTTAGTATTTCACTCGATAGCTCTGCATTGGAAATGGCCTCGCCACCTATAGCTTGATCACCTGCATCGTATTACTCTCTATCAACTGAATTGTTCACCATGATTACAAGAGGGCAACTTAATACGAGTATTCACACAAAGTTTCTAAAGTTAGTGAAACAGCATACCATGCAACGTCTATAGAACTAAGTAGGTGGGGTTAATTACTCAATGAGCCGCACAGTGTACTGCAATTTTGAGCGCGGACACATCGACTGTCGCACAACTGCCTTAACACACAAATCAAATTCAAAAAATACCGTCAAGGACACTATGTGCTCACATTCGGTTTGAATTGGTCCATTCGAGAAATATTTAAACCAGGAAAAACAAGAATGACAAAAGCAAATAAGGTCTCCAACTTAGGTACTGGAGGTCATCTTTAGGAACATGCATATCAACTTCTATAGCAATGGGAGAAGCAGATCCTAAATACATAAGCAAATGTCAACAACAAAAAACAGAGAAGGCTTGATAAAAGAAAAGGTGGGAGTGGGCAAAAAATGCACAAGGGATCTGGTAAAAAAGTAATGCTACATCATTGATCTTCTAAACCCTACCCCCTCCTGCATATCAAATGTTCCACCCCTTGGTATTACATAAGACCAAATGACAGGAAGTACATTTACAACCTTGGAGATTTTTAAAAAATGCCATGAGTGTTACAGATAGTGAAATGCCTTCCACTGTGGGTGGTGATTACAACATCTGGAATTATCCTGGATCCAAATTTCTCATCAGTTTTTGTATGTCTTACTAACTTAGAAAAGTTGCAAAAATTGGTCCAAAATGAAAAAAAATCACCTCAGCTTTGTTTTCTGGATCAAATTTTCCTACAAATTGGTATCAAATATGACAAAATTATGTTCACAGCCTTCAAAATTGTCTCACAACATATCCTGGGTTAGTATAGGTCATTTAAGGTCACAAACTGAGAAAAGTACCTAAAATATACAAATTTTGGGGTTTCCCAACACTTTGAGCAGAAAATTTATCTAATAACATCTTTCGGGACTTTATACCAAATTACAAAGCTATCAAACAAGGGACTTTATACAAATTACAAAGCTATCAAACAAGTAATGTTGAGATAAAGTTTTCTTGACCAAAAATGACAATATTGTCTTAAAAATACAATTTCAGGACAATTTCCACATATCTAACTATTGTCATCTCTGTACGTCTGTGTACGAAATATGAAAGCTGTCTGTCCAGGGGTTTAAAAAGGAAACACTGTCGAAGATTTTTTGACCAAAAATGACAAAATTGCACAAAAATAGTAATTTTCCCAATTTTGTCAAATTTCAACAAATTAGAAGAGTAACACCCTTGCAAAGAGACAACCCAAATTTGAGAGCGATTGGGCCGGTGGTTTCAGAGAAGAATAATTTTTACTGAAAATGAGAAAAATCACAAAAAAATTCAGCAAAAATACAAAATTAAGGATATCTTCACAATATTCATAAAACTGTATGAGGTTAACCTAAGGTACTTGTACACAAATTTTCAAAGCAATCAAAAAAGCGGTTCTTGAGTTATTAATTCTTAACCATTTTCACATTTTGTAAGCTCATTTGCATAATTTTGGCAATGCAGACTTCATTTGAACAAAATCCCATCTATAGCCCAGGATGCATCCACACACCAAATACCAAGCTGAAACGTGCAGCGGTTTGCGTGTTGTTGATGTTGACGGACATACTGTACGTACATACATACATACATACATACATACATACATACACACATACATACAGACGCCATCGACTTCAGCCTATACGATAAACTCACATTGGTAAAACCAAATGTGAGCTAAAAAACGATAAACAAAAACAACTATCGCATGCAAGACAGCCCTGTGAGGTTTACAGTGCCCGGAAGCGCCAGCCGATAGTCTCGCTACGAATTTTCGAAATTTGATGCCAAAATCGTGTTGTCGGGGGTGGAGAGTCTTCAGCTTTTTATCCCCGTCAATGGTCACAAGAAAATTGTCAGCAATGGCGGCACAGTGGTAGCGTCTGGTCCCACCGACTCTGACTTACAGACTTACGGATCTTGGTCACACGAAAGGCCTCCAATCTGCCCAGCCGTCAATTTGTCAGTCTTGAGGCGTCCAGCTGACCTACCTGTGATGGGACTAGGCACCAAGGATGCAGTTTAGGGAGACAAAACGACAGCCAGAAAGCTGGTCAACACAACGTCTTTATTCGACTAGAACACAACGTGGTCTGCTCAAGCACATGAAGGCGCGTACCTTTTCATGTTGCTAAGCAACTACAGATTTCGAACAAAGGTATCAAAGTTTCTAAAGGCAATGTTCAAGTACAACCATGGGGCGCTATTCAATGTCAGTGAACAGCTCTGTCACAGTATTCATGACGAAAATTTAGTTTGAATCGTCTTCACCATTCTTTCTTTCGGTATTTAAGAACGTTGCGTTTAATACGATGTGAGGCCATTGACACAATATTGTAATGTGGTTCACATGACATAGCGTACAAGAGTATGAAAGGCATTGTTTACGAGGTGACGTGTACGGTACATTCACTTGTGCCAGACATTAGCCAAAACAAATTTCACAGCAGCATCACACTGTTTTCTTTATTGTTGACGTCAACTTTCAGTAAAGCTTGTGTGACTGTTTTGTATACGAATCAACGAAATACGAAATCAATCAGAACTGAAAAATAAATGTGCCCGTCGAAAGATAAATTTCAACAAAGAAAGTTAGCCCAAAAAATAGGGTCGACCGATGATGTGATAATCAAGTTTATCCAATGATACTTGCGAGGAATATGGTGGTCATACAGAAAATATTCAAAAGAGTTACTCGTTAAAGACAGCCGATATTTACTCAGTGGATCACGTTTTTTATGGCCATTGACAATTATATATTGTCCTAGTTTATTGATAGATAAATTTGCGAAGAAGAAATCGTTTCTCGAAACAATTCTGTAGTATAGAATGGCCATTTTAGCTCAAAGCCTGTTCCTTAGTACTTTAGCAAACATTGCCTGTTGAAGGTCATAGTTCAGCCTTACGTTGAGTAGAAGCTGAGGTATGTACAGGCAGTGTTTTTGTTTCGACTGGGACAACAATGTGTTACTTGAGTCTATGTGATAGGTAATATGCTCCAAAAACCATCACATTTTATTATTCACAAACGTTCAAAATGTACGATGATTTATGTTCGCAGGTATTTATAAATAGTCCCGAATAATGCACGTAGTCTTTGTCCAATATCAAAATAGAAATATATAAAATCCCAAGAGATACGAAAAGTTAGTAGGAAGTCTCTTGATAGATTGCTTTTAGTTGAGTAGATTGTGCCTGGCGACAATCAAGATTGGAGGAGTAAACTTTTGCAATTAAATCTAATGCTGAAGTTTGAACATAGTATGCATTATAATGATATTACAAAACATCAATGATTCTCGTTAAATGTGCGGAAGTGAAAGAAGGAATTTACATCAATTAGTTATATTTACTGAGTATGTAATCATTTTTTGTAGATAATTACACAGAGAAGCGCTGCTTAGTTTTTTTTTACTTCTGACAATGTCGCCTCAGGCTGACATGTATTTGTCCTCAACTATAATATGTTTCCAGATGCGTAAATATTTATTTATTCGTCACTTTTTAGCTTTTATCTGGAATTGTCTGGTTTGTTTCAGAATATTATACAATCCCTTGTTTAGATTTGGTTTCCGAGGTACTAAAATACATGCGAAAACACTTATATATCACATGTCACTGAAAACATCTCAGTACAATCTAAATGTGGGCTTTGTTGTCCTTCGATTGAGGCTAATTTATGATATTTTTAGTCGCGTCGGGAGATTGATATACAGTCATGACAACAAGTTAGTCGGAATGTGTAGTGTATTCGTCATTCTTTCTTTGGTACTGAAGAATTTTGCGTTTTATGCATCGATCGATACATACATCCATACATACATCCATCGATCCTTCAATCCATCCGTCCACCCATTCAGCCATCCATATATACATAGATACATAGATACATACATAGACACATACATACATACATACATACATACATACATACATACATACATACATACATACATACATACATACATACATACATACATACTACATACATACATACATACATACATACATACATACATACATACATACATACATACATACATACATACATACATACATACATACATACATACATACATACATACATACATACATACATACACTCACATCCATCCATCCATCCATCCATCCATCCATCCATCCATACATACATACATACATACATACATACATACATACATACATACATACATACATACATACATACATACATACATACATACAGACATACAGACATACAGACATACAGACATACAGACGTACATTATATATTTGAGTTTTAAAGATAGCTCCCAGTATTGTTCGCAGCGTGGTTTGATAATAGTGGATGAATAAATTTGCTCACGTCTGCTGATATTATGAGGTTATTACGAAAATACCGCCCGACGCGAAGCAGAGGGCGATACGCGGTGCCAATGTCCGCGTGCATCCTTTGTGGTATTTTCGTGATCACCTTATTATATACATCTTACATTCCTGACTGGGGCACCAAATTGTCAGAGTCGTGACCATTTTCGTGAAATGCCAACAATTTCCTTCCGATTTTAGGGACTGGTCAGTTTCTTTCGGCTGGGGAGGTGGCGGTGGAATATTTTTTGCCGACGTCAAAAAGTGGCTGACCCCCCCCATTCCAAATTTCGACAACAGGGTGACCCCCTTGGCGCGCGACAAAGGTAAAACAAAAGGTGGACATAAATTATGTATATATATATATATATATATATATATATATATATATATATATATATATATATATATATATATATATATATATTATATTTTACATTTTACATATATATCTATATTTTAAATAGTCATTCTATGTTTAAATGAAATTGTTAACATGTCAGTTGTAAGATAGGAATTTCAAAGTGTCAATCTGAAAGTTTCAATACAGTACATTTTGAATAAGCTGTATTTTGAATGAGCTGTGAATGTATTTCACACTTTCTATGCTAGATGTCCTGAACTGTTGTACAGAGATCGATGTCAATCATAAATATCAAAGAGGAAAAAGCAGTGAATCAAAACTTTGATGGGTGTTAAGACTTGCCAACCATCTAATTAAATCTCCTGAGGAGCCATAGAGAGCTTTTTTAGCCAAATCTGATGTGTACAGTGTCTTTTCTTGTAACATTTTAACCATAAAAGCACAGCTAATAATGACAAAAACTGTCTTTTTAACTGTTATTTTTGTTCATAAAAAAGCATCTTTCTACAGAAAACCTGTGACACAAAGGAAAATAATTGCATCACTGAGAAGGAAAGATATCTTGTCATTTTTCTATCTCTAAAATAAGTCACTGTATCATATATATTGTGAAATATTTGTGCATGTTGCTTTCTCATACTGAATTCTCATAGAGAGAACAGAAAAGTATCAGGAATTTGTCATCCTTTTCATATGAAATGCAGATTTCATAATGTACACTTTCACTTTGTAAACATCAAGATATCTCTGATTTATTAAAGTATGGCGCCCGATGGGCGCGCCGAAAATATGAAACATCCTGATATCTCTGATATATATGCCTTGTATATTAAAGCATGCACCTGAAGGGCATGCTGAAAAATGTTTGATATATTAAAGTAATGAGCTTGAAGAGCACGCTGAAAAATATTGAAGACACAGATATCTCTGATGTGTATGCTTGATATGTGAAAGTTGGGCGTGCTGAAAAATATTACTGATTATTAAAGTTACGCGCCAGAAGGGAGCGCCGAAAAATGCAACTGAATGATGAAATTTGTGGCTGACACGATGCATTTTAGGCAATGATGAGCCTGTGTCAAAATTCAAAAACACACTGACCCCCCATTAGGTATTTCAAAAACATGGTGACCCCCCTATCACCAAAGTCAAAAACAGGGTGCCCCCCCCATGAATTCACCCCCCAGGCTGAAGAACTGACCAGTCCCTTATCGCGCCAGTGGGAACGCTATCTCACACGCGTTTCTGCAAAATTTGGAGCAGTGCACGACACACGTACGTATGTGCAGAGCGCGCGAGACATGTTCTGGCACTCGTCCAATGGGTCCCTTGAAACTGTTCGACAGTGGCTGAGCAGATACAGCCGCATTGGATGAGGCGCCTACACCCGTACGTGTTACGGAACGGGCGTTCCCTACGACTTTTTTAGCGCACACTTCATCCTATTTTTATCGATGCTAGATGTATAATGCTGTATATTTTCTGTTTATTCCATTTTGACGACAAATTTTGTCCTTATATACTGCTTTAAAGGTATACAGTCACCTGTAATCTAAATATGCCCATATATGGTCAAAGGGGCGTTCCTTGGTGTTCAAAATGACCATGTGAGGGCGATGTTTTTAAAAAGCGGCCACCCGCTTAAAATCTGTGATTGGTTAGATTTTCTCTTTCCATGATAACTGTGGAAAAATTGGAAAAGGTGACATTATACCTTTAAGGAAGAACATGTCAAAATAAGCAACAGAATAGACAGCAAATATACAACCAGATCAGTAAACGTATGCAAATTTATTCATCACACACACACACACACACACACACACACACACACACACATATATATATATATATATATATATATATATATATATATATATATATATATATATATATATATATATATATATATATATATAAGGTTGCTTGAGCATTGATTTTACAATTTCATCTCTACAACGTTGTTTCGTGATTCGCGAGACTCACTCATCAGGAGACTAGACCAGTCTAGTCTCCTGATGAGTAAGTCTCGCGACTCATGAAACAATGTTGTAGAGATGAAATTGTAAAATCAATTTTCCAGCAACCCTCATATATCTCGCTCTACTTTGCATTGAGCACTTTGTATCGGACAAGTCGAACTGCATACTTCGTGTATATATATATATATATATATATATATATATATATATATATATATATATATATATATATATATATATATATATATATATATATATATGTATATAGTCTCCTGATGAGGAAGTCTCGCGACTCACGAAACAATGTTGTAGAGATGAAATTGTAAAATCAATTTTCCAGCAACCCTTATATATCTCGCTCTACTTTTGCATTGAGCACTTGTATCGGACAAGTCGAACTGCATACTTCGTGTATATATATATATATATATATATATATATATATATATATATATATATATATATATATATATATATATATATATATATATTATATATATATATATATATGTGTGTGTGTTCTACATGTAAGCTTGGATGTCCCCATGAGAAATGAATTACAGTGCTCAATGCTAAGCAGAGCGTTATAAATGAACACATTACTTCAAGTACAAAGTTATGAAATATATTACTTAAGTTCCATGCATCCTGCAATCTTCAGATCGAAGTCTATTTTAGGATTGCAGGATGTATGAAACATATGAAACATGAAACATGTATGTAATAGATTTCATTACTTTGTACTTGAAGTAATCACTTTATATATATATATATATATATATATATATATATATATATATATATATATATATATATATATATATATATATATATATATATATATATATATATATATATATATATATATGTGTGTGTGTGTGTGTGTGTGTGTGTGTGTGTGTGTGTTTCTCAGTGTTTGGCAATGCTATTTTCTTTCCCCTAGCTATTTTGGGATTACAAAGTGTACAGAGAAATATTCTACTTGACAACCGACATTTGGTTGTATTTATGTAAACTGTTTATTTTGTTTCTCGCAACCTACGAAGACATGAATCACTGCATGAATTCATATCACTGATAATATTTGTGAACCGTGTATGTTACCGTATATGTGTCCATTTATATAGAAATAATGGGCGTCGCCTTGACCATTTAGTTTATCTATGGGCAATGGCGAAAGGAAAGGGAAAAAATGAACGGGTGAGGCTTGCCGATCCCGCTTATTTCGGCATTTCTCTCGCCCACGCCCATGAATAAACGTTAAATAGTCAGGGCAAGTCTCTTATTTCCATTATATTATCAACGAACCTAAAACATGTTTTGGAGATGTTTGGAAAAAGAGTCTATTACTCGGCCCATAAGTGCAGCATTTTATTTTGTGATCGATTTTGATCCTGTACAGTAATGAGAATTTACGTTTAGGCTGTAAAGTACCGATATTTATAATATATTCACATTCATGGGTATGTAAACAAACCATTACTGTGTATTTTGGTCAGTCACGTGGTTCAGCAATTAAAATTTGACGGACAGGTCGTGGTAATATAATGCTTGATACAGGGTGAGGATGGGCCGCGGTCACAAACGTTTGAAACCTAGCTCTTGCAGGGGGAAGTTTTAGCCTAGCGGTTTGCCTGTGATGGTTCTCTTGTGAAATATGTGTCATACGTTGTGAGTCTGAATCCGATCGAGAATGTATTGAATTGAGCTACCTTATATAGAATATTTGTCAAGACCATGATCCAAAATTAGTGTACTTATTTTTTATGTTTCCGGGATTTTAGCCCAAGAAAGTACAGTAAATGTATCTCCCCACGTCTCAATTCCTAGAGTGTTAAATAATTCACTGCTTACGATAGCTAAGTGTTGTCAAAATTATCGCAAAGTTTTGACCTTAACTAGGTCACAGGTTTTTTAACCTGTTATCTATATGGATACTTGGATATTAAAGAATTTCAATACCTAATACGTGCACTCAGTGTGTTACGTGTTCGAAAACATTCCTCGCCAATACGGCGCCATCAATGACTTTAAAGCAATACATTTTCCTCATGAACATCTGACGCTTTTATACGGATACGGCATTCCTCCTATATGTTGTCCACCATTGATAAATCCATAATTCAAAATGAAAATAATACGACAAGTTCAGTTGATATAATTATTTGCGATAATGACGAACATTACAACTATATGTTACAGGATGTTGTTTTTTGTTGTGATAGAGGAAGTTACCAGTTTAGAATTTACTCACTTCTCTAATTCCTGCAATGTCAAATGATTCTACTGGTACCTGGCCTACACAAAAACTGTGCTTTTTAACCCTACTGTGTACCCAAGGTCGACACTCAGTGAAGCTCTTATCAGTTCGGATACTTAGACACAGAGGAATTCTATAACCTGCATGAAATATGCAGTTTGTTGTCGATCTGTTCTCGAAGGTCAGAGGCCACGCATACGGGTAATCGTTGCTCATTTAAAAATCTATACACACTGACACACACTGACAAACACACACACACACACGCACCCATGCATATATATATATATATATATATATATATATATATATATATATATATATATATATATATATATATATATATATATAATATATATATATATATCTGTGTGTGTGTGTGTGTGTGTCGGGGGATGGATGTGATGCACGGTTGCTTTGAAGTACCAGTATTCTGAATGGTTCGTAGAACTTCGAAGAAGAAAGTACAAAAGTAGAAAGTTGCCCTAGTGCATTCTATCTTAAATTGATAGCTCCATCATAAAACCAAAGAAGACTAGCATAGTATGTGTTACTAGAAAACCATGTGAGAGAGAGAGAAAAAAAGAGACAGAGAGAGACAGAGAGACAGAGAGAGAGAGAGAGAGAGAGAGAGAGAGAGAGAGAGAGAGAGAGAGAGAGAGAGAGAGAGAGAGGGATAGAGGGATAGAGAGAGGGAGGGAGTGTGTGTGTTATTGTTGGAAAATTTCTACTAAACTTCTACGGGCGGTTTTCGTTCATTCGGAAACAAAAATTCGCGTACTTGTATCATATTATCTTTTGAATACGGAAAGCGAACCCAGTAGATCAACCGTCCTGGTAACATGTACATAAGAACAAAATCACTGTTTCTGCACAGGTTTGGATAATCGGCTATACATCCGCCGTCTGGTCATTAAACACTTGACAAAACTCAAACGACAGGGTTGCTCTCGACTTGATTTCGAGATTTAGTCATGGTCAAACCGCCAATTACAATGAATTCCGAATCAGAACTTGCATCTAATTTGTAACATTATTTCTTTTCGCATCAAAGTACTTCAGCTATCATTAGCCCCTTATCCAAATACTTGTTTGCTGTTGTCAACGCTAGTCGAGCATTGTCAACGGAACGAGTAACATAACTATAAGCATGCTAGTTGCTTATCCAACTGTCTTGTCTGCGTCTTCTTATAGTTCTCTTATTGTGCTAACCTTTTACATTACATTTGAGCGGTGTTTGCATTCTTTGCCAAGAAACAGTCGTTAACAGTGGACTGATGAGCTCAAGCTGATAAAATATCTGTTAAGTATGTCCGCAATCATTTTATTGCGATTTGATATGGTCGAGGTGTTGCACGATTGAAGCCAAACCTGCAACAAAAACTGCCAGTGACGTCAGCGCACATGCATACTCTGTTTCTGTTTTGTCAAAACTTTCTTATCACTTCCACCTTTTTTTCCTCGTTAACAGTGATTAAATGTTTGCCCAGGGTCCTTTCGAACAGCAATATCATGGAGTTCGTTTCCATGACCCAAAGTCCTTGGCACCTGATGACATAGCAACCTCGCTCGGAAAGTGCAGTTGAGATTTCCAATATATTTGTTTTGCAATTGACTATTGATGGTGTTATACTTTGAATGGGTCACCGGCCCATAAATTGGCGCGTCATAGAAAACGATCTAGATCCTCTAATAAATCTAAACACATTTCGCATTATTTGCACAACTAAATTTCGAGCGGATCATACTGCAGAAATTGCAAAATGGTGAAAAAAAATCATGGGAGGTTATTTAAATTGACTGACACATGATCCTTGTGTAAACAGTTAATATAAAATACAAATCAATTTTCGCCGATTTGTAGATTTTCATAAAATCTATACATATTACCAACTCCTTTGCTTGCATGTGAAAGCAAGAATTCATAGGTCAACTTTTGCGCAGCCCGTTTACCTGTTCTCAGCTTGAAAACATTTACGGTGTATATCTATCTATCTATCTATCTATCTATCTATCTATCTATCTATCTATCTATCTATCTATCTATCTATCTATCTATCTATCTATCTATCTATCTATCTATCTATCTATCTATCTATCTATCTATCTATCTATCTATCAATGTTGTATGGCGCAAAAAAATACAAAGTGAAACAATGCTCTGTGACGCTCAGAGTTACAATGAAAATACTTTCTGGAAGATGTCAGTTTTTAAGCGTCTTTTGAAAATGTTGACATAAGGAGAGGTTTTTTATGTCCAGGGGTAAAGCTTAATTCAAAAGGACGGGAGCTACTGCAGAGAAGGAGGGGCGAACGTTGGTAGTCAGATTCCATTGAGACATTTAGATGTGCGAAGAACACGTGATTATGCACAAGGTGTTATTAACTTCCTGAGATATCGTGGGACTTGTCAATTCAGGGCTTTGCAGGTAATCAGCAAAAGTTTTTTTACATACAATGCGATGATGTACTGGAAGCCAATGAAGTTGCACAATGATAGGTGTAATGTGGTCCGATTTCTTGGACTTTGTAATGGTTTCAGCTGCTATATGTGTCCTGTATTGCTTGTGTTCGTTAGCAAATTCAGGACAACAATAAAATACATGTCAAACACTGACAGTTGCTTTTGCGAACAACATACTTGGCATTTCACAATGCTCTAGGAAGTAGACCTAGACATACTCAGAAATGTGTTAGATTGTAGACCATTCACGTGCCGTCGTTTTTCTTATGTCTTAACGGTTTCCAGAATTTTCAAGACTATCTCAAGAGCGTAAGTAGATTACGTTAATTCCGTCCGGATGAGTGCGCATGCGTCAGTCTTCTTCCCAGCTGCCAGCAGGAAGTATGTCGTGGCTACCGAAGGTTGCCGTCGTTTGCGAAAGCATAATCCACAAAAGCGAAACATCAAGCACATATGGCCGGGAATGAGCTCGAGAGAAGAGTTGAAATTGTCAGAGTTACAATCCAACATAAAACTCCAGTTTCCGATGCGTTGAAGAGGTGTAAACAGGAAATGGTCTCAAGCGCGCACAGTAACTCAGAACGCTAAGCTTACTCACACTAAACTGAGCTTCGAACAAAAGCTGGTGATACATCTTGCGCACAACTGAGCGGCTGCTTATTTTAGCTTACGATATTTTTACCTCGTTTTCAGACGTCGCGTATTTAATAAAACTGTTTCCCGTACAAAACAAATAACGACCGAAATCCAAATAGTAGGTCTTTGTCTTTACATGTTTGCTAAATAAAGTCCAGCATTCAAAATTAATCGCCGCCGAAAACCAAAACGTACATTTGTGTCCGCTAACAAATGACGTGGACTCTATGCAAAGTATAGTCTGACATTCAAACTGACCCCCCCCTAATCAAACTAGGCCTACTGCGGAAATCAAAAAATTACGTCTTTTTCTGATAACATTTTACATGTTTGTCTGAACCTAATGAAGTCCGACATTCAAAATTGATCTCGCTCCGAACTAATTGCGACTGACGATACAAAAATTGTCAGATGATTTTTTTACGTCTGCAAATGCCCAGTGAAGTC
This sequence comes from Ptychodera flava, assembly GCF_041260155.1. Classification (NCBI taxonomy): domain Eukaryota; kingdom Metazoa; phylum Hemichordata; class Enteropneusta; family Ptychoderidae; genus Ptychodera; species Ptychodera flava. Next base: position 37,955,240 of record NC_091930.1, read on the forward strand.
CGGCAACCAAAACTGTTACCGCTACGTTACGCGTTACTGTTACGGTTTTAAAGCATACAATGAAGATTACGTTTCTGTACGTCACCACAAGTTTTCTGTCATTCTTTTTTTGTGAAAATGGTTGCAACGTCTTTCTTTTTTCGACAGTTGGGCGAGCAACATTCCTCTCAGTAGAAATTAGAAATGTGTCAACAGTTCGAACTTTTATAGCGAGAAAATTGCGCCGGTGTCTGCTCTGCCCGGTTTGGAAACGTTAGCTTATTGTTTTGTAAATTCTATGCGGGTACAGAGGGAACGTCATGCGGGTAACGTACGTACAGTTTTGCTTTAATACATGCCTTGATGTGAGTGCAAATCAATCATCTAATTCAAGAAGCGAGGTGGGAAGTTGTATGCAAATTAGAACAAGTGTAGCGAAGTGTAGCGAAGCGAAATTAACACTACACTTGAAAGCGTAATGTGTTAGGAGTGTTGGTTTATATTGTATAAAGCATTCTGTAAAATTTGTACATCGAGTTTCTTTGATGTATTGTCAAATAAAGCCAAGAATGCGTACTTGATTGCTTGTCATGGAAGGATATGCCTGTGTAAAGCGGCCCTATTGTCACAAACGCCCGCGCGCCCGGCCACCCCCAGGTCTGGGTCACTCCGGTGACCGGAGGCTGTACGAGGAATCCCCAAGTCACTTCAATGCGCGGCCACGCGATCGCGTATGAGTTGTGTTTGTTACATCGTACTGCAGCCAAGTCTCACCATTGTAGGGGAGCAGCTGATGATCACGTATTTTCGTCGACTGGCGAAGTCCTCTCTTCCACGTAAGTATCAGCATGGAGGTACTACCTCCATGGTATCAGTATGCTGCCGCTTTAGCTCTGCGTGGCACTGCTGGTGTGGCAGTGTGTGTATTACAAACTACCCACTCAACAGAACGCCTGTGTTACAGACAAGCTGCAGTACAGTAGCTCGCGCTCGAGGTATTTGGGTCGGAGGGCAAAACGTGACCTCGAGCCACTGTGCAGTTACACACACTGCCACACCATCGAGCTACTGTACTGCAGCTTGTCTGTAACAGTGTAACACAGGCGTTCTGTTGAGTGGGTAGTTTGTAAAAGTGTAGTTTATGCTACGTTCGGACGTTCTGTTCTGTAGCCTTTTCTTCAAATGGTGATAAGGCTACGGAGGAGAACGTCGGAACGTAGCAGAAATTTCACCTTTACAAACTATCCACTTAACAGAACGTCTGTGGTCTGTAAGCCTCAACACGTATAGCATCTCAGGGAAAAATAGCGCTGTTCACGGTTACAGGTCTGTTACTAAATATAGCTGTACGCGCGCGACGTCGGACACGCAGCTTGAAATGCGGACAAATTTTTTCAATGTTGCATGCGTGGCTGTTTTTGCAGCTTGTACTCTGAGTCGTGAATATGTTTTTAGTATTAACTGTTACACTAGCAGTCGCCCACTGAGATGTATTTACGTCGTTTTTCCATGCGTAATTTTCAAAAGCGTAATGTAAAAATGCGGACAAATATTAGTGATTGATTATGATCTTTGTACAATTGACTATTTACATTCTTGCTGAAAAGTTTCGATGTTAGCATTATTATTCATATTCACGGACATAAAAACAAACCATGATTACTGTGTATTTGTGGCATGGTAATACATAATGAATGAGTGTATGATTTACTAATCTTTTGACACATATATCCATGATTATAAAGTTGAGTATCCATTGTACAGACCAGTGAGAAATAGGACTATCTGCAAGATTCTAATTGTATTCATTGACATTTGTCTACAGCTGTTAGTATACCTCATGTAACCTGGTCGTAAAGCCTAAGAGGTATATGTATGTGGAACGTAGAAGAAACAAGAATCAAAAGATTGACAACTGATCTTTTACAAATCCTTCATCAGGTAAGATTTGTTTAAATTTTTAGTCATTTTTTTTTATTTTTGGCTACTATAGACTATAGTCTATAGAAGCTATTGGGATGGGTATCCGTCTGGTGTCCGTCGTCAGTCTGTATGTATGTATGTATGTATGTATGTATGTATGTATATATGTATGTATGTATGTATGTATGTATGTATGTATGTATGTATGTATGTATGTATGTATGTATGTATGTATGTATGTATGTATGTATGTATGTATGTATGTATGTATGTATGTATGTATGTGTATGTATGTATGTATGTATGTATGTATGTATGTATGTATGTATGTATGTATGTATGTATGTATGTATGTATGTATGTATGTATGTATGTATGTATGTATGTATGTATGTATGTAGTATGTATGTATGTATGTATGTATGTATGTATGTATGTATGTATGTATGTATGTATGTATGTATGTATGTATGTCCGTTTGTGAGGCGTCCGTCCACTCAAATATCTTGAGAACCGCAGTACTTACTGATTTGATATTTGTTGTGTAGATGAAAAATACGATTTTGAGAAACTTTTTTTTTAATTTTTTGATATTGTTGAAAATAGGCAAATTAATGCCAAAAAAAGGTGTTTTTGGTAAAAAATCTTCTTCTTTATAACCGCTGGTCAGACAGCTTTGTTATTTGCTATACAGGTCCCTAGGGGTAACCCAACTTAGATTTGGTCAAATTGTGATGAAATATGCAAATCTGTATTTTTAAGGAATTTTTTTGTCATTTTTGGTCAAAATTTGACTTAATTGTATGTAATTCTTGTACTGTATAAACCCTATCAATTCACCCAGAAAAAAATAATTAATATGATTTTAAATAATTGAATTAATTAGGAAATCATCAAAGCCAAAATAATTTTAGTGTAGAATTATCAGAAAGGTCAACTTTTTTTGACAGTTCATAGTGAAATGCTTACCATCTTGGAGGATTAAAACATGTAAAGGCAACTTTCCTGAATCCCAACTTTGACATATTCTGAACCGTCATTTATTGTGCCCTGTATGTTATCTAAAAGAAATTGCTCAAAATAGTCAATAGAGATAGAGATAGAGATAGAGAAAGTTCTAATTTCCATTTATGGTTGACTTGGTAAGGATAAAATAAAATTACTTTTTGAGGAAAAAAATAGAGTGGTCAATTAAAAGAGTGGTCAAAGTGATAGGGTTTTTATGGTAAAGCTGGGCTGTATAAAGATTCATCATGTGCTATTTATAGCAATTATGCAATCTGTGTAAACAGTGCAATGAAAGTGTAACATGATTCCTTATAATGCTTTTGATGACCTTGAACTTCTTAAGTTTCAAACCTTTGTCTCTTCAGTGTGCTTTCTCTGAGTATGTACAGTCTCAACTTTTTAAACAGAACTCACAATCATGTTAATCAAAGATATCCACCTTCTTCATCAATACATGTGTCACAAAAGGTTATTCTCTACATAACTCAACAGAGCTCTGTCAACTGTTGAGTTGCTTGTTCTTTCGAAACCGCTGGTCAGACAGCTTTAATATTTAGTTTACTTGTCCGTAGGATGACCTTAGTGAGTTGGCGCTCTATCGACAACCAGAGAATGACTTACTATCAGAGGATGGCGAGTTGTCTGCCAGAAAACTGATTGTATTACAAATATTTATGTCAGTGTAAATTACATAAACTAATGAGAAATTAACGTGAGTGCAGAAAGCCAAACTGTTTGACGCAACAACATTATCTTGCCGTACTAAAAGTTTATCATCTGTCTTTTACGACTGAATGCCACTTAAGCTACACAAATGTAGATATTGTTTCGATGGCAAGGTAACTGGTCGTGATATTGAAGTCATCGCGGGGCAACCCTCGATTTACTTGGCAGGATTCCAAAACAACCCCACGTCAAAAATATTGCAGCCTGCAATCTCATTACAGCTGCTACAGTGTTTGTTGTTAAATCTTTTAAATCGCTATTAAGTTTGTACTTCGTGACAAAGTAAATGAAATATCTCACCATATTCTACATGTTCTAAATATTGCTCAATGGAAGCAATATTAGCTGTGCTTATATAATAATGAAAAAAATTGTAAGAACACTATATTGAGACTGCATTCTTTAAAGGTAATTTGAAATCATGCAAGGCAAGCTCTGTGTAAAGGTCGCTATTTGAGAGCAACGCAAAACAAAGTACGGCCAAGCCAACGTTCTTATCGCTCGGAGTTAGGTTCGCATGAAACTCTACTCAAACAGTCAATTCGACCCTGAATAATGGGCCGATCGCACGACAAGTAAGGAAAGATTATTGTTTGATGATGCGACCCAGAGCTTTATCAAGTGGACCAACTACACTGTGTTTTAGAGACAACATGTTTGTAAAAATACATTTTATTTGAAACGATTAAGACATTCTCAGTATTCAGTTGCTTTGTCAACATTTCACACCTGCTTTATTTGAATGTTTTACCTTGACTTGGGAATAGTGTATGATACTTTTGATTGGCCGCAAAGTTTCAATGTAACTTAATGAGGCAGAGAAGTTTGCACTTAGCCGATGTAAATTTCTTATTCTTTATCCAAAGCAAAACGGTACTTAACTAGTACCCATTTGTATTCTTCAACATATGACTACTCTATCTAATCGTCGTCGACATAATGTCACGCATTACACCATTTATCTGGTATTTAATCAGTCCAAGTACGTACCATCTTGCGTCGTATTGTTTACAGCAGGTTTATATTTAATTTCGTAAATGATTCATCTATTGATTCTGTTATCATCTGTCAACAGTGTGGAAAGGTAATCATGTCATTTGTAGATACAAGATAAGACAGAATTCCAACGTATACCAGGGAAAATTTAAAACAACATATATTTTTTGCTTTTCCTCCAGCGAATTGAAAAATCATATGTGGTAATGGTCGTTTATAAATTGCGAAATTCACTTAAAGTGTAAAAGACGCAATTCGGTTAAAGTGTAAAAGATGTGAAAATTAAAATAACGACCATGACAACGGGTCACAGATTTGTAGTAGATTGCCAACAGTGTTAATGTGTGCGGCGGTGGATGTTATACTTTATATCTAACAGATAAGAATGGCACAATGATGATCGTCCGCACTCAAGGTGCGTGTGTCCTTGCAGTTACAAAACTTGGGCTTCACATTTCGTCACAAGTTACAATAATGACAGTTTTACTGAAAGTAAATGTAGTCTCCATCTATGTAGGGTTTACAGAAGAAAAAAAAGCGCAGTTCGGCGAAAAGCTAAGAAAATTGCACAAATGTTATTGATGGAAAGATAAGATTCCTTGACTGGATGCCACAATGCTAACATCATGCGATCACGTGTCCATAATCATGTACAGGGTTTATCAATGTACATTGCTAATATCACTACACGTTTTTTTTTATTTAGAGCGTATCAGCAATTTTAGGTGACCACAGATCAGCCATACATAGATGATGTCTTGGTATGCTCATCGAGTTGTGTCTGTGAAATCGGTTACCCTTCGCATGGATGATTCATTCTCAGTGTCAACTAACTGGTCAAGGATACCTTGATGCATTTATTTATTAACATCTATTGCTGTAACTAGTATATAGAGGGCCGTTCATTAAAAATATACCGTCAGTGAACCTTATACATTATTGACTTTCGTAACTACCCAGTTCGTTAAAAACAATTCCTGTGCATTTGTCAGAAGTAATAAAGAGAGATGCATTGAAACATATTGTTTATATCAATAGTCAAGGGCGAGCGCAATCAATGATATGATAACGAGCCGATCACTTTAATTTCGTTTTCCTCTCGCCTTTGACTCTTTTTGTAATACAAGCTTTAAAAGTAAATCAATAAAATTACGGAAGCGTATTCGTGCCATTTTTGTAAGAAAGAAAAAAAATTAACAATCTCGTAATACGAGATTTTGATTCTTGTGATTACGAGTCTTGATTCTCGTTATTACGAGATTTTAATGCTCGTAATTACGAGTTTTTATTATAGTAATTACGAGTTTTAATTCTCGTAATTGAATCTCGCAATTACGAGTTTATGATTCTCATAACCATAAGCCTTGATTCTCTTAGTTATGAGAATTAATCCACTGTCTTTTTCTATAGTTTGAGCGCTTTAATGTTAGAACTTGGTTTTCATTAAACAAGAATATGACGTTTTCGATTTAGTGTTATCTTGATTTATAAGGTGTATTAAGCAATTATAATACAGTCGTAGATGATAAAGGAACTTTTGATTATTGTAAGGCTGCAATTGCAGATATTCAGTATGTAATCCAGCAAATCAAAAGTCACGTCAAGCATGCATGGCGTGTAGATTTGTCTAATCTTTTTGGAGTGAAATATCGATAGTAAGCTTATGACATTATTATGCAAATATTCCACGTCTATTTACACCTTCACTAGGGTCTGACAACCTACAAACACGCTTTTTACGTCAGGATATTATTCTTCTACTATAAATACCTACCGATGTGATGTTAATGTGTTTTACATCAGCATATTGGCAGTTATCCTCTCTGTTGGGTTTGCTCTAGATATTATGATAAACAACTAATATCTTTTGACACCCCTTGGTATGTTAAAACGACATATCCAAAACAGCAGTGAATGAGGAAGTCCGACAGATTTCCAAACTTCCAAATTATTATCATTTGCTATATTTGCTCACAAAGATTTACACAAATTAAGTTTTCATTTAGACAGATAGAGTGAAGAATGTTTTACAATATGAGGAAGCATTGCTTCCTCCCAACGTAAAAGAACAGTACACAAAGATTGTTTATTATCTAGATGAATGACCGAACTGAGAACAACTTCTTGCAAAATCTATAACCTAAGCAAAGGTTGAAAATTGCAAATAAAATCGAAAAGATGATTATTTATCACAGGTTATATCTCAAAGTGCGATCAGTTGTTATAACACAGTGATAATTACATTTTCACATGATTCAATAAATAATGACATTATATAATCATCATTATGCACACATTCTGGCGCTTTTAATTCTCGTGATTACGAGTTTTAATTATCGTAATCACGTGTCTGATACTGACCGTTTGATCTTGGAAGGTTGAGTTGCTTTTACGTGCAGCCAACGCATGCCGGTGTGGTGACAGACAGTTCACTATGCTATGCCTAGCTCTGTATGGCAGGGCTGTGTGTTACCCCGCGTTAAACGGCCTCCCACTACAGCCCTGCAGACTGATATAAAACCGCTGATGGCTCCTCAGAAATACGGCGGCCAGTTCAAGCGCTCAACTCTGGTATGTATCATTGCAACAGTGAATTCACTATTTTAAATGATGAAATGTAGGGTGTAAATATGTTCAGGATACCAGGATTATCATCCAACAACGTTATTATCTTTATGTAGTAGATAGCTATATAATTCATTATCATACATTTCTAAATAGTTGCATTCAAATGAAAGGCGGAGCAAATGCCCACTTCAGGCCGATGGATTCAAAATTCCCATTAAAACACAGCCGTTTTTCGACCATAAACGGTGGCCCCCGTGTATCGAACCACACGCGATTGTGCTTTAAACGGGTAAACGCTCTTACTTCGACCTGTAAATCAGAGTCAAACTGTATTCCATTAGTCCTCGTGATCACCTATCATCCTTTAATGAACGCGAACCTAACATCGTTTTCCGTGAATTTTCTCTCCTTATCACCTCTAAGAATACACTATCCACATATGTTTACCTGTCATGGCTTTTAAACGTGATGGTAATATTGCAATTCACTGCATGAAAACGCAATAATACAGATAAATTCACATTAATGAGTTGCCTGTATTATAGAATAATACACGTGAATTCACATGAATCCACATGAATACAGGCTTGCTGAATACAAGAAATGGATTCTTGACTGTATTCACCTGTATATGCACTCTTCAGGTAAAATACAAGAAATAATCCACGCTAATACAGTAAGTATTATAGTGTTTTCATGCAGTTTTGGGAATCACGTTATGCGTTCTCAATAAGGCGGTGGTGCAAGTGGTATTGTACCTTCCTTTGAGATCTTTGTGTTAGAACGCATTTACGACGGACTGCTTTCATGGCCCAAAATATAAAGTTCCTCTTTCTGATACATTCACCTATGTATCGGCTAATTTGGTTTATTCTATAGATTTACGTATACTTTACGACAAGTTGTATGTAGGTGAGACTACAGACAAGAGAGAGAGTGAGAAATGTTTTTTTCTTTTTTCTCCTTGTCAGCGGTGAGACGAAACGGCATCTCGGTGATTGATTTGTCGAACGCCTACGTACTGTCAACGAGAAAATGATATGTATCCATGAGCCAAACACTTTTGTACACTTCCTCAACGGGGTCAGGTGCTGTTGATATCAGCTTTAGAGTTTTGGTTTTGATACAAGGTGGAAGTACAATTCGCCACATAAAGGAGTAGTCATTTATTTTGAAGCTGGGCACGTTGGTGCCAGCTGGTATCAATGCCCGGTTTGATGTGTTCCCGTTAATGACTGCCCCTTGATTGGCTCTCCATTTTTTGCCTCGTTTTAGTATGCCTATATATTTTAGTTTCAGTGACCTATTGGTTGTTTGTTTTCTTTTCAGTTGTTTATTGGTTGTTCATTTTTAATGTATTCGTCATGACTTTATACTTTTAGCTCTTGACACGTAGCCTGTTTTTAGTCACAGAGGAAGGGTTTGTACCAGAAACGTCTGACTCTAATACTGTACACCTAGTGATTTTTTTATCTGCCGTTTTCTTCTCCACCAAGAAGTACTTGCATCGACAAATGGTGGTCTACATATTGTAAAGGCGGCTGGCCTTGTACCTGTCAAGAAAGCTGCTTAAACTCTCTTCATAGTGTGTTTCGAATAGTACCGTGCCACCAGGAAATTCTCAGTGTAGAGTTGAGAGTGGTTGAGAATTCTGCGATCCCGGTTCAAGTTATACCTGTTAAGTATTCTACGTACGTACGTATACGCCCAGTTTACAGTCCGTATTCCAGTGCCACGACACTCAGTTAAGAAATTTATGAAGTACACGACCAGGTATGTTAAAAATACTGTCAAAGACAGTGTTCTTACATTTGGTTTGAATTGGTCCATTCAAGAAATACGTAAAGTAGGAAAACAAGAATGACAAAAGTATAAAAGGTCTGAAACTTTAGGTACTTGAAGAACACGCATAGCAGAGGAATGTTCCAACACAGTCCCTCTCATGCCAGCATTTGTCCATACAAATTTGAAGTGGTGACTATCTGGTTCAGGCCCTGAGAACCGGATAACCACCACGTCTATGATATTCAGCGTGAACGAGGGCGATAAAACTTCAAAGAATGTTTCGGATCAGGGTGGCAGGAACGCTAACAAATGATCTCCACTTAATCCCTAATTCTACACTTGGCTCTTCTAAGTATTTCTCTGCATTCACACCTGGTCAATCCACAACGACTGGATTTTCGGTAGTTTGAGAACGGCGACACCTGACGATGTGTCCATTGTCCATTTAGTTGAAACAGAAACAAACTAGCAAACTATTACAAGTGCATGTTATGTTGTAAAATACCAAAGTCACCATTTTTGGTAACAAAAGAGAGGATATGCGTTGCGACACATGATAGTTTTGAGTATTTGAGCCACACAGTCCCTCAAACCACTGCCATACATGAACGCACTCGCTTATGTCCGTATGCCCTAAGCTGACATTTTTGTGGCATGCATTATACGTCAGCGACGAGTGTTACGCTTGCGATCGTGTTGATCGGTACGACATGCATTGATGGTCCACTTCAAGCCGCCCTGGAAGATATATTGCTGTAAGTCCAACGCCTGAACCGGAAATCGGCTCATTTGACGTCAAGTAACCAAGGCGAGCGGATCGCCCTCGCTCAATTAATCTTGCCGCATATGGCAAGCAAATATGATGACGGATGCGTTATTCTTTAAGCCAGTGAATGACATGCTAATCTCTTCCCTCTTTCAGTGACACCATGGAGGCAGAAAGGAGAGGAGTTACAACGGCTCCAAATAGGATTACGTTCCTTTGTAGTACATACATATAGGCCTACTCAGAATAGAATTGAAATATTTGTTATTCACTTAAGTATGTGTGCATCTCGAATGTGAAAGACTTAAACTTTTACTGTAACTTTCCTCAAGAGATCTTTCAATCATTCTATTTCAAAATCAAGGATAAAAATAGGGGGTCACCGTCCACATTTTTGTACTAGAGAAACAAATTACCCAAGATTTACCGATATTAGAAATTCAAAATGGCCGCCATCCCTGTGTTAACTCTATGGAAAAAAATAAAAAATTCGTATTTCGAAAAACTAAGCCGGTGTAAAGTTTCTTTCACAAAGAGCATTAAATGAACCCCCACATGTGGCATATCAGAAGAGAATTGTAAAAGTTTGAGAGTCCGAATGTCTGTCCCCGAGGTGCGTTCTACCTTAAAAGAAAGTTTGGGATATGTTTTTTCTTGCAAGGTATGGTTTTTTGGCCGTTGAGTGGCCGGTGGTAAAAAAACTCATCAAACTTGTGGTGATTTTACTTACCTACACGCACGGCCATTGTTTTGTTGTGACAAGGTTTCTGCAAATTATACCTCCAAAGTGCTTCCATGCTTGTTTGTTTATAGTTCATTCATGCAAGTAGTGAATATGTAACATCGTTTTCTCCAAGAAATCATGGCAATCAGACAGGTTGCTCCTCAACACTGCAGGCCTGACTGCTCGACCAAAAATTCCGAACGTTCCCGACGTACTATCGGAAAAAGTCGGCCACGCAAAATTCATTGTGCATATGCTAATCCTTTACCGTTAAAAGTACACTGTCACCTGTTTCCAATTTTGCCACAGTTACCATGGAAAGAGAAAATCTGACTAATCACAGATTTTAAGCGGATGGCCGCTTTTAAAACGGTTAAGTGTTTTTATTTTTATCTAATGTAGGCCTATTATGCATGTAAGATATATGTGGTCTAATTTTGATATATTGTAGTCTAACTTTGACATGATGACTTATTCATTAGATTAAATCAAAGACAAACATAAAAATATGTGTAGCAAATAACAAAATATTAACTTTCCAGGGCTCGAAAATAACTTTTTCCCCTGATAGTCCACTTGGGCTACCATTTTCTGAAGCTGGTAGCCCAGTGACAATGGCTAGTAGCCTATGCAAATTTCAGTTTTGGGATATCGTTTTTCATTAACCAGACACGAAAAAGCAATTTTTCAAGTTTATGCCCATAAAGTGAATTTTCTAGTCATTTGATGTGAATACTTTAACACCTAATAACCAACGAAACAGGTATACCCCCCCCCAAAAAAAAAAAAAATCTCTGGTCCTTGACATTCAGCAAAAGTGATGCGGCGACGCGGTTTTCTTTTTCCCTTTTTTATTCTTAACAATGCTGGTTTGGCACTATTGATGCAACAGTTATAGTCTTTTATCACTTGCTGCATAACACTTCGTTTTCTACATAGCATTTTTGGACATGCAAACAGGGATATCAAGGATAGCTGTACTGATCAGTATGTAACCCCAAAAAATGCCATGACGCGCAGGTTCTGAAATGACGCACGCGGTGACCAGAAACGATCTTTTTTGGCCTAATGGACAACAGTGATACTCAAAAGTTTGGTGACCTATTGACAACTCGTTTCATACTCAGACTTGTATGAAAATTTTGATAGTCGTCATAACAACGACCATGACTTTCTCAGCACGTCGAGACTAGACATACTGTAGCAGTGCTAAAATAGACCATGGTAGATTTGTCTAATCTTTTTGGAGTGAAATATCGATAGTAAGCTTATGACATTATTATGCAAATATTCCACGTCTATTTACACCTTCGTTAGGGTCTGACAACCTACAAACCGCTTTTTACGTCAGGATATTATTCTTCTACTATAAATACCTACCGATGTGATGTTAATGTGTTTTACATCAGCATATTGGCAGTTATCCTCTCTGTTGGGTTTGCTCTAGATATTATGATAAACAACTAATATCTTTTGACACCCCTTGGTATGTTAAAACGACATATCCAAAACAGCAGTGAATGAGGAAGTCCGACAGATTTCCAAACTTCCAAATTATTATCATTTGCTATATTTGCTCACAAAGATTTACACAAATTAAGTTTTCATTTAGACAGATAGAGTGAAGAATGTTTTACAATATGAGGAAGCATTGCTTCCTCCCAACGTAAAAGAACAGTACACAAAGATTGTTTATTATCTAGATGAATGACCGAACTGAAGAACAACTTCTTGCAAAATCTATAACCTAAGCAAAGGTTGAAAATTGCAAATAAAATTGAAAAGATGATTATTTATCACAGGTTATATCTCAAAAGTGCGATCAGTTGTTATAACACAGTGATAATTACATTTTCACATGATTCAATAAATAATGACATTATATAATCATCATTATGCACACATTCTGGCGCTTTTAATTCTCGTGATTTCGAGTTTTAATTATCGTAATTACGTGTCTGATACTGACCGTTTGATCTTGGAAGGTTTAGTTGCTTTTACGTGCAGCCAACGCATGCCGGTGTGGTGACAGACAGTTCACTATGCTATGCCTAGCTCTGTATGGCAGGGCTGTGTGTTACCCGCGTTAAACGGCCTCCCACTACAGCCCTGCAGACTGATATAAAACCGCTGATGGCTCCTCAGAAATACGGCGGCCAGTTCAAGCGCTCAACTCTGGTATGTATCATTGCTACAGTGAATTCACTATTTTAAATGATGAAATGTAGGGTGTAAATATGTTCAGGATACCAGGATTATCATCCAACAACGTTATTATCTTTATGTAGTAGATAGCTATATAATTCATTATCATACATTTCTAAATAGTTGCATTCAAATGAAAGGCGGAGCAAATGCCCACTTCAGGCCGATGGATTCAAAATTCCCATTAAAACACAGCCGTTTTTTCGACAATAAACGGTGGCCCCCGTGTATCGAACCACACGCGATTGTGCTTTAAACGGGTAAACGCTCTTACTCCGACCTGTAAATCAGAGTCAAACTGTATTCCATAGTCCTCGTGATCACCTATCATCCTTTAATGAACGCGAACCTAACATCGTTTTCCGTGAATTTTCTCTCCTTATCACCTCTAAGAATACGCTCCACATATTTTTCCATGTTTACCTGTCATGGCTTTTAAACGTGATGGTAATATTAGGAATCACGTTATGCGTTCTCAATAAGGCGGTGGTGCAAGTGGTATTTTACCTTCCTTTGAGATCTTTGTGTTAGAACGCCTTTGCGACGGACTGCTTTCATGGCCCAAAATATAAAGTTCCTCTTTCTGATACATTCACCTATGTATCAGCTAATTTGGTTTATTCTATAGATTTACGTATACTTTACGACAAGTTGTATGGAGGTGAGACTACAGACAAGAGAGAGAGTGAGAAAATGTTTTTTTCTTTTTTCTCCTTGTCAGCGGTGAGACGAAACGGCATCTCGGTGATTGATTTGTCGAACGCCTACGTACTGTCAACGAGAAAATGATATGTATCCATGAGCCAAACACTTTTGTACACTTCCTCAACGGGGTCAGGTGCTGTTGATATCAGCTTTAGAGTTTTGGTTTTGATACAAGGTGGAAGTACAATTCGCCACATAAAGGAGTAGTCATTTATTTTGAAGCTGGGCACGTTGGTGCCAGCTGGTATCAATGCCCGGTTTGATGTGTTCCCGTTAATGACTGCCCCTTGATTGGCTCTCCATTTTTTGCCTCGTTTTAGTATGCCTATATATTTTAGTTTCAGTGACCTATTGGTTGTTTGTTTTCTTTTCAGTTGTTTATTGGTTGTTCATTTTTAATGTATTCGTCATGACTTTATACTTTTAGCTCTTGACACGTAGCCTGTTTTTAGTCACAGAGGAAGGGTTGTACCAGAAACGTCTGACTCTAATACTGTACACCTAGTGATTTTTTTATCTGCCGTTTTCTTCTCCCCCAAGAAGTACTTGCATCGACAAATGGTGGTCTACATATTGTAAAGGCGGCTGGCCTTGTACCTGTCAAGAAAAGCTGCTTAAACTCTCTTCATAGTGTGTTTCGAATAGTACCGTGCCACCAGGAAATTCTCAGTGTAGAGTTGAGAGTGGTTGAGAATTCTGCGATCCCGGTTCAAGTTATACCGAGTTAAGTATTCTACGTACGTACGTATACGCCCAGTTTACAGTCCGTATTCCAGTGCCACGACACTCAGTTAAGAAATTTATGAAGTACACGACCAGGTATGTTAAAAATACTGTCAAAGACAGTGTTCTTACATTTGGTTTGAATTGGTCCATTCAAGAAATACGTAAGTAGGAAAACAAGAATGACAAAAGTATAAAAGGTCTGAAACTTTAGGTACTTGAAGAACACGCATAGCAGAGGAATGTTCCAACACAGTCCCTCTCATTCCAGCTTTTGCCCATACAAATTTTGACGTGGTGGCTATCCGGTTCAGGCCCCGAGAACCGGATAACCACCACGTCTATGAATATTCAGCGTGAACGAGGGCGATAAAACTTCAAAGAATGTGTCGGATCAGGCTGGCAGGAACGCAAACAAATTATCTCCACTTAATCCCAAATTCTACACTTGGCTCTTCTAAGTATTTCTCTGCACTCCCACCTGGTCAGTCCACAACGACTGGATTTTCGGTAGTTTGAGAACGGCGACACCTAACGATGTGTCCATTGTCCATTGAGTTGAAACAGATACTAGCAAACTATTAAAAGTGCATGTTATGTTGTAAAATACCAAAGTCACCATTTTTGGTAACAAAAGAGAGGATATGCGTTGCGACACATGATAGTTTTGAGTATTTGAGCCACACAGTCCCTCAAACCACTGCCATACATGAACGCACTCGCTTATGTCCGTATGCCCTAAGCTGACATTTTTGTGGCATGCATTATACGTCAGCGACGAGTGTTACGCTTGCGATCGTGTTGATCGGTACGACATGCATTGATGGTCCACTTCAAGCCGCCCTGGAAGATATATTGCTGTAAGTCCAACGCCTGAACCGGAAATCGGCTCATTTGGCGTCAAGACACCAAGGCGAGCGGATCGGCATCGCTCATCCAATCTTACCGCATATGGCAATCAATTGCGATAATGACGGATGCGTTATTCTTTAAGCCAGTGAATGACATGCTAATCCATCCCCACTTCAGTGACACCATGGAGGCAGAAAGGAGAGGAGTTACAACGGCTCCAAATAGGATTACGTTCCTTTGTAGTACATACATATAGGCCTACTCAGAATAGAATTGAAATATTTGTTATTCACTTAAGGTAGTGTGCATCTCGAATGTGAAAGACTTAAACTTTTATTGTAACTTTCCTCAGAGGATCTTTCAATCATTCTATTTCAAAATCAAGAATAAAAATAGGGGGTCACCGTCCACATTTTTGTACTAGAGAAACAAATTACCCAAGATTTACCGATATTAGAAATTCAAAATGGCCGCCATCCCTGTGTTAACTCTATGGAAAAAAATATAAAAATTCGTATTTCGAAAAACTAAGCCGGTGTAAAGTTTTCTTTCACAAAGAGCATTAAAATGAACCCCCACATGTGGCATATCAGTAGAGAATTGTAAAAGTTTGAGAGTCCGAATGTCTGTCCCCGAGGTGCGTTCTACCTTAAAAGAAAGTTTGGGATATGTTTTTTCTTGCAAGGTATGGTTTTTTGGCCGTTGAGTGGCCGGTGGTAAAAAAACTCATCAAACTTGTGGTGATTTTACTTACCTACACGCACGGCCATTGTTTGTTGTGACAAGGTTTCTGCAAATTATACCTCCAAAGTGCTTCCATGCTTGTTTGTTTATAGTCCATTCATGCAAGTAGTGAATATGTAACATCGTTTTCTCAAGAAAACATGGCAATCAGACAGGTTGCTCCTCAACACTGCAGGCCTGACTGCTCGACCAAACATTTCGAACGTTCCCGAAGTACTATCGGAAAAAGTCGGCCACGCAAAATTCATTGTGCATATGCTAATCCTTTACCGTTAAAAGTACACTGTCACCTGTTCCAATTTTGCCACAGTTACCATGGAAAGAGAAAATCTAACTAATCACAGATTTTAAGCGGATGGCCGCTTTTTAAAAACAACGCCCTTTCATGGGCATTTTGAATACGCCTCTTTGACCATATATGGGCATATATCGGTTACAGGTGTCTGTATACCTTTAATCTGGAACCACCCGCTGTGAGAACAAACGGCGGTAACGCTCATTGTACAATGAGTTGTGATTCCTTCTCTCCTTCTACCTCCATGGTGACACACGTTCCCTAGTCAGTAAATGACAAAGGGGTTGGGGTACCCAAGGCCTTCCACAAGTATCAGATTGTTGTAGCGAATACGAAGCAAGCAGCTTTTCTCACAGAAACAAGTTGCATAATGTATTCAGTAACTTTCTCAGGTACATGTAACATGCAAAGTGACTGAGGTCTAAGTGACTAAGGCACGGAATTGATCTGACCACAAACAACGACAAGAGGATGTGAATTACTTGGGTTTGAAACGGACAGGGGTCGAGGTTACCTGCTGCCCCCGCCCCCAGCTGGGCACACAGTTCATGTAGCCGACAATGAGATGCTAATGAGTTGCAGGCCTGGCTATGTTTACATAAGCCGTCCACATTTTAGAAAATCGCTAAAAGTAGGCAGAAAGAAAGCCCCCTTACGTGAAAACGCTAGGGATCGATAGGGGTCGGCTGACAGTTTGACACATTTTGTACCATTAACAGTCAAATGATACTACATTTATTAGGTTGACCATACGAATTTCATCAGAAAACGTCCTGGGAAAAGTGAATACATTGGATGTTTGACCAAACTTTACAAAGCATTAATTTTCGATCAAAATATTCATGCGTAGAACCAAAGAAAATTCGTAAAAAATACCACTGCCTTGTACATCAGGCAATAAAGCGTCGTAGGTGATTGCAAATATATTCTTCAATTTGGAGTGATGTAGAATCGCTTTTGCTGAAAAATTGTAATATTCCAATAACACTGATTCCAGAGAATGTTATCTTGGGAATTATAACGAAAGATGATACATTCACTGTTAATGTTTCAGTAATTTTAGGTAAGAAAAAAATATATGATTGCAGAAGATTGCACAGAATACCAAAGATTCAACAATTACAATATGGTACAAGAAAGAATAACAGTAGAAAAACATAAATATAAATTAAGTTTTTTTGATAAAGATGACACGGATTCAAAATGGTCAAAATTAAGTCTATTTTGCAAATAGAATATTTTGAGATTTTATACCGAAACACTGTCCTCCTTTTCTGTTTTTTCTTTGTTTGGTTTTTCTTTTCTGTATTTTTTTTGTTTGTCTTCTTCTTCTGAAAGCCAATTAATTAAAAAAAAATAAAGCGTTGTAGGCGTGAAAATTAGTTTACTAGAAACTACATAGTGGCTCTTAAAATTAGTTTGACAATTTAGCGTCTTTTTCGCGGTATCGCTAGATAGCCGTCATTTTTGAAGCGAAGATGAAGTGGTGGATTCTGGAATATCTTCCAGGGCGGCGTGGGTCCAGTCCATGTTACTTGAATTACTGAAAAAACTGATGTTTTCTCTCCGTTGCTATAGACAAGGGTCTGGCATTCAAAGGCGCATAACATTCCGGCCAATGGACATGACACTTAAACAATAATTGACCAACTTTGCCTGTTTGTAAGCTAGCGTTCCTAGTCAAGGATTCTCTCCGCCGTACCCCGACACGTACCTTGATCCCAGCTTTGTACGTAGCCGGCGGTTAAGTGTTTTTATTTTTATCTAATGTAGGCCTATTATGCATGTAAGATATATGTGGTCTAATTTTGATATATTGTAGTCTAACTTTGACATGATGACTTATTCATTAGATTAAATCAAAGACAAACATAAAAATATGTGTAGCAAATAACAAAATATTAACTTTCCAGGGCTCGAAAATAACTTTTTCCCCTGGTAGTCCACTTGGGCTACCATTTCTGAAGCTGGTAGCCCAGTGACAATGGCTGGTAGCCTATGCAAATTTCAGTTTAGGGATATTCGTTTTTCATTAACCAGACAAGAAAAAGCAATTTTCAAGATTCTGCCCATGAAGTGAATTTTCTAGTCATTTGATGTGAATACTTGCAACCTAATTACCAAACGAAACAGGTATAAGCCCCCCCCCCCACCAAAAAAAAAAAAACTCTGGTCCTGACATTCAGCAAAAGTGATGCGGCGACGCGGTTTTCTTTTTCCCTTTTTTATTCTTAACAATGCTGGTTTGGCACTATTGATGCAACAGTTATTGTCTTTTATCACTGGCTGCATAATACTTCCGTTTTCTTTTTAGCATTTTTGGACATGCAAACAGGGATATCAAGGATAGCTGTACTGATGAGTATGTAACCCCAAAAAATGCCATGACGCGCAGGTTCTGAAATGACGCACGCGGTGACCAGAAACGATCTTTTTTTGGCCTAATGGACAACAGTGATACTCAAAAGTTTGGTGACCTATTGACAACTCGTTTCATTCTCAGAGTTGTATGAAAATTTTGATAGTCGTCATAACAACGACCATGACCTTCTCAGCACGTCGAGACTAGACATACTGTAGCAGTGCGAAAATAGACCATGGGCTTTCTGTAGCGCTGAGGCATATTATCAATGATTGATACATTATGAGCAAACAAAAAATGAAAATGCATTATCAATTGGCCATCATTTTCCGTGCCTGTCATCCAAGTACATCAGTTGAGATGTTGAAACTTTGTTGCAAAGTTACACCACACGGTCTTTGTAATTTACATAACAAAGTCATAGCCTTACAGTGTCCAACTGGATTTGACTGCAATTCAGCTCGTCCCAACGTGACGCACCGGATATGGCACGCCAAATAAAGACTGAATTGTATCTCCCGTCTTTGATAGTCCGTGTGGGCTACTATTTCATAGATTTTGGTAGCCCCAGAGAAAAGTTGGTAGTCTGTGGACGCGGGACTACCGTAGCTGTGATATCGCAGCGGTACTTGTGGCGTATATCGAACGCGCTCGGGTCATTGGGGTGTCCCTGTGGCGATGACCCCAATGACCCGAGCGCGTTGTATACACGCCACAAGTACCGCTGCACATAGTCTGGTTCCCTGACCCATTTCCCGGTAGAGGGCGTGGGGAAATATAGGGTCAGGTACCGGGTAGCCATCTTGAACAGAATTTTGTTCAAGATGGCGGAAGTTAGTCACCTGACAGAACATGCTACAACAAATATGGCTGCTACCATGAAAACGCGGTCAAAATTCGACTGGATCAGAATTATGTTCGAACGCTGGTATCCGAACCAAAAACATTGGCACACGAGACGGGAAACATAAACTGAAAGGATTAATCCAAAAGTATGGGGAAATAGAGGTGATTGAAGGCTGGCTGTGATATCGCAGCAGTACTTGTTGCGTGTATCGACTGAACGTGCTAGGGTCATTGAGGTCATCGCCGTCTGTGGCGTGACCCGATCGAATGACCCGAGCACGTTCGATACACGCCACAAGTACTGCTGCGATATCACAGCTAATTGAAAGCAAACTTTGTTGGAACTGTGAACGACGATTGATTTCGATGGATAGAATGGTGTCCGAATTCGTGAAAAATGCCTGGCATCATGTCGACGTTCAAGAAGTATTAAGAGGTGTGCTAAATCACAGTGGCTAAATCATGGAGGTAGAAAGTCTTTCATTCTACCTCCACGGCTTTGTGGTAAAACAAGAAGTTGGTGTCAAGTGAGCGAAATCCAAGAAAGATGAGAAAAAGTTACAAGTGTTTACTTTCATCCGATCACAGCTTGTTTTTATTTTAACCCAATAGCGTCCATGTTAACATTAGCCGGTACCTGACCCTATATTTCCCCACCCCTCTACCGGGAAATGGGTCAGGGAACCAGACTACCGCTGCACAGTACTAGAGATTTCCCATAATGCATCATGATTTGTACAACGTAGATTCCCCGTGTGAAGTCTACCATGTCTCCATGTGTAGACAAATACCTGATCTAGTTTTAAAATTTCTGAAAACGTAGTTTTACACCTTTCTTCTAAATTCCCATTTTAAAGGATTACAAAAATTGTGCTTGATTGAGAGAGGAGATAGCATTTTTGTAAATTTTCCACTGATTGTGTCCTCAGCCATACAGAATAAAGTGACTGAAAGTAGGGAGACTAGTTGCACCTGTTTTATGAAACAAAAGGTATTGATTTTTTCCAAATAGAAAAGACAAAAGAAATTTACATGCTAACTTTTTCAGAGAATGACCCCTTCAGTTGTACATAACTTGCTTCCCAAAACTCTGACATTCGTAGTACCTGCAGAATGTGACTTTTATCGTTATCTAACGGTTTCTTTGAAATTTATACTACAATATTTCAACGTACTTTTAATAAATATAATTTATCAATTATCTTGAGACTGCACATTATTGCTTTTATGCAGAACTGAAAAAGTTATAAGAAAACTAACGTCGTTGGTACAAATCGAACAGGATTGTGGGTAATTTATTGTACTGTGGCGCTGCGATATCACAGCTAGGGACTACCGCTAATTTCGATCCGGCTTTCTCATCAATAGAAATGTTGCTGATTATGAAAAATCATATTTCTTCTTGTTCTTTTATCAACATCTACAAGAGTCCATTCATTTGTTGATAACCATCTAAGTGCATCTGGTGCATCCCCTTACCGAAAATTATTTCTACTGCAAATTTGGGGCCGACTCGCAGCGATTTCGAAGCTGTTATCAAATTGGGTGGCTGAATCTTACCAATATAATGAAAACAATACAAACAAGGCAGTATTGCTGAAGGCAATGAGTACTTGGGCCGTGATAGAGTAATTTTGAGGACAATATATACTACTATTCAAATATGGTCTTGAATTTCCTCCTGTCAATGAGGCATTTGATTAACTGGTTATTAAACAAAGCAATGGCATGACAACGGCAAAATATGTCTAGCAACTTTTGTGGAGTTTGAGGCAGGGGTTCTTATTTATAGCGGGAATTGCTTAAACTCCTTAAATATTCAAATGACAGCAAATTTCTTTTGTTAACGATGGTAGATGTCTAATATTTATATGGGCATATTTAGATTTCTACCCTATAGTTATCCCTATATACCAAAAATCGGACATCCAGCTCTATTGGCTTGCTCAGAATTAGATATGCGCATAATTAATGAGGTACAATATGTGGTGTCATAAGGTGTCCCATCATACCATTTATGAAGGGTGTAGCACTTGTGGTTACTGAGTTGTGGACAAATATATATATTTGAGGTCAAAGGTCATCGAGGTCACGTGACATTTTGTCAAAATAATTGTATTGCTAAGTTATTCCTATATACCAAAAATCAGACCTCTAGCTCTATTGGCGCGCTCAAAATTATATATGCGCATAATTAATGAGGTACAATATGTGGTGTCATAAGGT
Source organism: Ptychodera flava (assembly GCF_041260155.1). Classification (NCBI taxonomy): domain Eukaryota; kingdom Metazoa; phylum Hemichordata; class Enteropneusta; family Ptychoderidae; genus Ptychodera; species Ptychodera flava. The sequence continues at coordinate 37,976,673 of NC_091930.1, forward strand.
GTCTTATCATACCAAATATGAAGGATGTAGCACTTGTGGTTACTGAGTTGTGGACAAATATATATATTTGAGGTCAAAGGTCATTGAGGTCACGTCACATTTTGTCATAATAATTGTATTGCTAAGTTATTCCTATATACCAAAAATCAGACCTCTAGCTCTATGGCTCGCTCAAAATAAGATATGCACATAATTAATGAGGTACAATATATGGTGTCATAAGGTGTCCTTTCATACCAAATATGAAGAGTGTAGCACTTGTGGTTACTGAGTTGTGGACAAATATGTATATTTGAGGTCAAAGGTCATTGAGGTCACGTGAAGTTTTGTCAAACAAATTATATTGTTAACTTTCCCTATATACCAGAAATCAGACCTCTCGCTCTATTGGCTCGCTCATAATTAAATATGCACATAATTTAATGGAGTACAATATGTGGCATCATAAGTGTCCCGTCATACCAAATATGAAAGGTTTAGCACTTGTGGTTACTGAGTCATGGACAATAATGTATATTGAGGTCAAGGTCACCAAGGTCACATGATATTTTGTCAAAATGTCTGAGATATCTGCGTGAACCGATGGACTCACTGATGCACTCACTGACAGATATGAGCCAATCTATAAGCCCCCTGGACTTTATCCGTGGGGACAAAAAACTGTACTATGTGTCACTGCATCCTTTAGGCAATATGAATACGATGAGAAACTAAATTTTTATTTTTCTTGGCATCATACATGCGAGTCTATGGAGAACTGCCTTATACATGGGAGTCTATGGAGGTGTAAACTAAAAAGTCCTCTAACACGGCCAAATTTGATAGCATTGTGAAACAAATCGACGTGCATCTGTATGGGGTTGGGTACTGTAGGCGTGAACGGACGGACGGACGCACGGACATGACCAAACCTATAAGTCCCTCGGACTTCGTCCGTGGTGATTAAAAACAACGCAACAGTTATTACAGCTACACCGGCGTAGGTTCATATCCAGAGCCCCGTACGGTCTGCCGCCGTCGCTTGAAAACAATCTCATGCACCCGGCCATATGGGCAGCTGGCCGGATCACAGTCGCTCGAGAGCTATTCAGCTCTGGGACTATTCGCCCCATAGACGAGTATAAAGAAGCGAGGTATTTCTCGCTTCTGTATACTCGTCTATGGGGCGAATAGTCCCAGAGCTGAATAGCTCTCGAGCGACTGTGGCCGGATGCATGACTTCCCGGAGAAGGCGAGCTGTCACGTTCATGCTCAGGATTATTTGTCGATCAAATTTCAGTAAATTTACCTTACCTAGATGAAATTTTGTCTATAGGCTGAAATTTCGCCGAAGTTTGACAAAATTACATCGATTTTTCAGGTTCATATGCGACATTTTTGAGTGCAGACAGAAATAAGTTTTGAGCTAATTGAGGCAACATGGCTGCGACCCCATGTTGACCCCTGGCCTGCGTACGATGCTATGTGCTACAGCTAACACACAGCATCGTACGCAGGGCCAGCGAGAGAGTTGCCGACATCGACGGTTATTTACGAGAAGTGAATAAAAGACTGTCATTTTTGGAAGCGATCGAGTAGCTGAGGTAGGCTGGGATACGACTTGGGCCCAAGAACGCTGAATTTCGGCAGTAATTTGGCTTTTTACGTCAAGTCCCAAAATGGATTTGAAGTCACCGACCCAACGTACGGGTCTTTGCAGGGCTGTGGTGAGCGGGCGGTTAGCTGTAGCGGAACACACAGCATCGTACGCAGGGCTAGTTGACCCCCAAGTGAAAATGTGTTCGCGATCAAATCTTCCTATATTTTTTTCAGAATTTTCAACAAAATCATTGCTTCTTACATCTTTTGTAAAATATAAAATACTAAAATAAAACTGCGATGTGCCATGTCTCCAGATTTCTAAAATATCGTTCGTTGACCGCTCGACGCAAACTTGTGACGCAGTTGAAATTCAATACTGACCGCCAAATAAATGAGACGAGATCAGTCTAGACATCCTCCAAATTATCCAACCATTCGCATTGGAGTTCAGCTCGCTTAGAGTATCATAACATTTTTCGGCCTTCGTTTAGATCGACCCTAATATCTCCCATTTAGGAAATAAATACACAAGCTACCTCGACAAAACTTCGTGCACCATCCAAGACCAAACGCACTACAAATCTGTCTTGACGTCACTCATCATCTCCTTACATGGTAATCGGCATACCGTATTTTTTAGCAAAGGGGACACAGAATACGTCGGAGTATTCAGTTTCAAAACGTATTACATTGTGTGATGTTGTCAAAAAAAGTCATGTTACTGCAGTGGTATAAATTACAAAACACAAAAGTTCAAATCAGTTTATTTTGGACTGGCTTTACCCAACATTTCATATTGTTTCTTATGCCAGATTTGACCACGTGCTTACTGGCGACCCCTTTTCATGCAAATTTTGTGTCAAATGATGTGTTCCCCGTGGAAAAACAAACGTACGATTTCTAAATGAAGGAGGCGAAATTTGCCCTCAAGACTCGAAACCACCCCTTACGGGGGTGTACCTAGCTATTTTTAACGAGCTTCTCGAATCTGCAGCTCTATTTCGAAATGATGGTCTGGTTTTCTCAGCTCAAGGATAAGTGTTCTCCATCGCTGTGGGCGTTACTATTCTCAACCGGGGTACAGTTTCCAGTCGTAATGTTTTTATTGTGTCCGGGATATAAAACCTTTCCTTTTCAAACTTTCTCTTTGATTAACACTAATCCACATCTTGTCAGTGATTAAACATGTTTCAAGTTTAAATGTTAAATTCTGGTCTCGAGCCCTCCTGTTCGACCAAACCGAAATTACCCCTCCCACTTTGGCTCGTCCAGTGGGTGTAGCACGGGTCGTGCCATCGCCTAGTAAACGGAGGGTGCATTAATTGTTGCATTTCGATGCACATTTTGATTATATTCAGAAGATTTGTAGCAAAAACTCAGATAGAGAAGCATTTATATTCACATCTCACTTATTCAAGACTAGCTGAGAGCAGCACTTCCATTCAGTTAACATCATTACGCCATTTATTATGCCAAGAAAGATGAAGCCAATACATTTTGCCCTCCCTGGTCTCAGCCAGAAATGGTTATACCTTACAGTTTTTTCCACGGAATGAAAACAAATGTACTTGGGCTGAGGCCCAAGTACAATAAACTCCCTAAGTGGCTGTGAATAGTGACAATCGACCAATCAGATATAACCTTGCAAACACGCTGCGAGTCAGCCGCAAATTTGCTGTAAGTTTGCTGCAAATATGCAGCAAACCAGGTTATTGCTGCAAATATGCAGCAACACATGATTGACATATTGGCCACTACTTCATTACCAGGGAGTGACACTATGTACCATTGCACTTCATGACCATTCATATGTAAGCAACACAAAATTGATCTTCCATTTATATTTTATATTCATTTATTTTCATAACAGACAATCCACTTTTTAAATTATAATAAATGGTAGATAATGGACAGCTTCAGTTAAGCTGGTGAAAGTAACATAACCCAGCAACATTGCATGGATATAAATAACAGTGCAATAGTATACCGTAGTGACATTACCGGTATGTAATAAGAGTATACCCTTTGACGATCCGGTTGGGTAAATCATGGTTGGATCGAAAACTGAATTTTTAGGAAAACACATTTTTAAAACAGGGACTTTTCTGTCTTGCAAGTTACACCCTGTATTTTCTGCGAATGATACCAAAATGCAAACAGTTTCGAATGAAATGTGCGTCTGATGATGGTCTATAAGGATACGTCTTAGGCTTTTGTTACTGCAAATCTGTTCCTGAAAATATCGACTGATGAGAACTTTTCATTGTAGAAACAGACAAGTAAATATCATTGCATTCAATGTTTGGTATAAGCAAGGACCCGCTACTACCTCCAAGCAGAGTAGTGGCTGTGCTCCAAGCTATAAAGCTAAATATCCCATCAATAGTATATGGTACGTACAATGCACTGTAAGCTTACAGTCTGTGTCCCATCGATGTCGCTAACAAAATCTCTTCAGCCTTCTGATGACATGGATTGAGGTAAAAGGCTTTTGTCCATGTTTCAGCGTTAGAGTTATATTGCCGAGCACAAATTTGAGGTTTAGGATTACACTCCATCCCGAGTCGCTGTACGATAATTCAATGCGCTACTTCGCCAACGTCAAACACTTCCTGTGTATCCAGCCTGTGTATCGGCTACTAGTAGCCGACATGTTTTACACACTCAGGTCACGGTTCATCAAGGTCAGTTAGCGCATTGATATTGATTCATCGTGCTGAAAGAATTTTTACTCTGTTTTTAGTCTTTCTATGATGAAAATAACCATTTTCATTGAACTAATAAATTAAATGCTATATTAAGTGTGAAATATAACGGATTGGTGCAGATGTAGAGTCAATTCCAGCGTTTAAAAACGGGACTACATTATTAATCGCGTAATGATTTATACATCGCAGTTCCATTAACGTCATGAGGCTTGATCGGCTCGAAGTTAGATTTTAGTACCATCGGCTGTGTACTTGTGATCAGGGAGTTATTTAGTGGACAATTTTGTGATCTTTCTGTGGAATCGCCAACCAAGTGATATCACAGTGTAGCAAAAACTTGTATACAGTACCAGGGACAGGCGGATCTAAATTTGTGAACGCAAGCGGCAGTAAAGATGCCGACTATATTTTCCAAGTACGGTATTTACACACAGCACCGAGAGACCTGCAACCGGGAATCGTCCAGCGTCTGCGAGTCGTAGTAAGTAAGTCAATTTACCGTCCGTCTGTACATCGCTATTATGTTCTGTAATCGTCTTATTGCTGTGTTTACCTACAGATTAAATTTTCGTTGAGTACTGATTCATACTGAATTCACTTTCGTTTCACAACAGTTACTTACAGAAAGTGCTGAGAATTTTGCAGATTGTTGCCGTCGTGTATATAAACAACATACGGCGAGTTGTCCACCACTGTCGGACATTTTAATCATTATTAATTTAATTTCGATCATGAATATTTATGTATTTTTCTGCTCCAATTTTTCAACTTGATTTTGTCTCATTTTCAAATAATTATCGATTTCTTTCATGAAATTTACAATGTTTGATCAAACGGTAAAATATTAACACTCTTCCCTGAACGATTTTTATTCTTCAGAAGCCATTGCTGGTACTCTTAAGGGACAAGAAATTCAGAGAACAGAAAGCCAAATCGCAGCCTTTAACAGTAATGTAAAAGTTACATGAAACTTCTCTAGCCAAAAGAAAATCTCTTGAAGACACTTATGTGGCATGCAATGAATATGGCATATAAAATAAATGGTACCACATTGAATGTATCTTTTTTCCTCTGTTGCCTTTTTATTAATAATAACTTTATTTGCGCTGAGCATTGTTTCTCGTGAAACTGGTATATCAGAGCTTAGTTGGATAGCACACATCTTGTGCTTTTCACAGTCTGCCTAAGATTTTTCAGGTTTTCATTCTCAACCATGTCACTGACATTTGCCATGTCTACACAAGTGATTCTACAACTTCTGTGTAAATATCAGAACTGAACTTATACTTTTGGAGAAGATAAAAATTTTGAAAATTGTGGTACAATACAAGAACTTTTGCTGTCACTTAATTGTGTTGCTTCTTTGGTTTTCGGTATCTCTTGTCTATTATAATGCATTTAGTTTTTTTCTATAACTGAAATTGGTAAAAGTGTATTCAGAGCTGACTGTTGTGGAATTATACCAACTTTTGAAGGAAATATTGCATGTGTAATTTGCAGCAAATGTGCAGTAACATGCAAAATAATTTGCTGTATAGAGTTTGCGGCAAATTTTCAGTATCATTCAAATTAATTCCCTCAAGTTTGCTGCAAGGAGGTTGTGCCGCAAATTTGCTGCAAAGAGTTTGCAGCATCGTTGCGCCAGGGAGTTTGCTGCATATTTGCAGCAAGTTCACAAGAAACCTAATTTGCATCTGTAAAATGAACCACCCGCATATTTGCAGCAAATACTTTGCCGTAAATTTCCTGGAGAGCTTGCTGCAAATTTGCAGTAACAATTTGCGAGAGGCCTAAAATTTTGGTAAGGGTCCACTTTTGGAACCCTTTACAAAACTTACACAAGAATAATGACATTGAGATTAACGTTAGAATAACTGTGGTGAACTTGACTATTCCTTTCAAATCCTGACTTAATTTGAAATCTTCTACCGAGATATAATGTACTATAATCGTGTGCAGAAAGACATCAGGGTTCAATGGTTGGACCATTTGATATGCTTTGGAGGGTCCGGAAAATGATGATGTAGCATATTTTAACTGATTCACTGTACATTATTTTTTCTCACTCTCTCACCTTTTCTTTTTGTCAAGCCTATTGTGGCTGTTTTTCTTATATACATTTTCTGGGAATTTTTTTCAGAAAATCTTCCAGACTCCTCTCCCCCTCCAGATATCAAATGGTCTACCCCATTGTACTGACTATGTTTACTTAACCCTTTCACCACCATGGTTTGTCCCAAATCCATTGTTTTCTATGGTAAAGTTGGACCTGTATACAGGGAACTGGGGTGAAAGGGTTAAAGACATATATCAAATGCATTAAATTGTCCCAAAATCACAAATACTGAAAATATCACCACAATTTTTAAATGTACAACAGAAGACAACATTACAATCAAGATTGTCAGTAGTCATAGCAATCCAACAAGAAGTTTGGGAGAAAATGATTTTTGACAAAAAAATGGGGAAAATTGCCCCAGAAATGCAAATATGAAAATTTAAGAACCATTGGAACAAATCTGACAGAAGCGAATCCTAGAATCATGCATACCAAATTTCGGGGCAATGGCACAAACGGTTTCACAGAAGAATATTTTTAGATTGAAAAACGGGAAAGTTGCCCTAAAAATAAGACTATCAAAATTTCACGACAATTTGAACAAATCTAACTGAAGTCACCATAAAGCATTCGCACACCAAGTTTAAACCAAATGTGGCCTGAGTTAACAGAGTTTTATCAAGTTGCATGATTTCCCTAATCTCACCTCACAACTCCATCCCTAGGTGCACCTGTGCACCAAATACTAAGATAGTAGGTGCTGCGGTTTTGGAGTTTTTGATGTGGACGGACCTGCATTCGCACATACATACATACATACATACATACATACATACATACATACATACATACATACATACATACATACATACGTACGTACGTACGTACGTACGTACGTACGTACGTACGTACGTACATACATACATACATACATACATACATACATACATACATACATACATAACATACGTACATACGTACATACATACATACATACATACGTACGTACGTACGTACGTACATACATACATACATACATACATACATACATACATACATACATACATACATACGTACGTACGTACGTACGTACATACATACATACATACATACATACATACATACATACATACATACATACATACATACATACATACATACGTACGTACGTACGTACGTACGTACGTACATACATACATACATACATACATACATACATACATACATACATACGTACATACATACGTACATACGTACATACATACGTACATACATACATACATACATACATACATACATACGTACGTACGTACGTACGTACGTACGTACGTACGTACATACGTACGTACGTTACATACATACATACATACAACATACGTACGTACGTACATACATACATACATACATACATACATACATACATACATACATACATACAAACATACATACATACATACATACATACATACATACATACATACATACATACATACATACATACATACATACATACATACATTCATTCATACATACATACATCACAGTTTATAGTTCGGGCTTATAGATTGGGCCACGTCCGTCAGTTCGTCCATCCGTGAGGTCCATCTGTTCACGCAGATATCTCAGACATTTTGACAAAATGTCACGTGACCTCGGTGACGTTTGACCTCAAATATACATATTTGTCCATAACTCAGTATCCACAAGTGCTACACCCTTCATATATGGTGTGATGGAACACCTTATGACGCCACATATTGTACCTCATTAATTATGTGCATATCTAATTCTGAGCTAACCGATAGGGAAATGTCTGATTTTTGGTATATAGGGATACTATCGGATAGAAATGTTTGACAAAATGTCATGTGACCTCGATGACCTTTGACCACAAATATATATTTTTGTCCATCACTCAGTAACCAAAAGTACTACACCCTATATATATATGATATGATGGGACACCTTATGGCACCACATACTGTACCTCATTAATTATCCACATATCTAAATCTGAGCAAGCAAATAGAGCTGGATGTCTGATTTTTGGTATATAAGGATAACTATAGGACAGAAATTTTTTGACAAAATGTAAGGTGACCTTGATGATCTTTTACCTAAAACATACGTTTATGTCAATAAATAAGTAACCACAAGTGCCATGTCCTTTATATTTAGTAGGATGGGAGCCCTTTTGACAACACAAGCTTTACCTCATTAATTATGCAAATATCTAATTCTGGGCAAGCGAATAGAGCTAGAGGTCTGATTTTGGCATATAGGGATTAATTAGCAATACATTTTTTTTTCAAAATGTCACGTGATCTCGATGACCTTTGTCATTGATTTTATATATATATATATATATATATATATATATATATATATATATATATATATATATATATATATATATATATGCATAACTCAGTAACCACAAGTTCTATACCCTCCAATTTTGATAGGATATTAGACCTTAAGATGTCACATCTTGTACCTTATTTATTATGCACATATGTATTTCTTGGCTGGCCAATACAGCTAGAGGTCTGATCTTTTTTCCCGATTTAGAACCATAACTTAGACATGCCTCATGTGTTTCAAATTGGGAACAACGACATAGACCTATGTGCCCATAGATCGTAACATATACATTCAAGTGATACTTCTTAATGACAACATTTCCCTGCCCCATCAAGACTAATACTCCTATTACAAGTGGGGACTATGTCATTGTCAATGACTTGTTTAATATATTGCCGTAGGGGGAACTAAGAGGGTCACTTGTGCTCATGGCACAGTACTCCTCACTGAATCTGATTCATCGGATCAGCGAAGACCCTCTGGTGTCTATTTGTCATCAACTTTGTTTTGTTTTTGAGAAGTGCATAGTGTTATTTTGTGGTCATTGTGCCGGATCTTTGCGTAAATGATCCTGTGAGCGTACACATTGGTTATTGTTCACTTAGAGCCTTTGCCCAATAAAAGTTTTCAGTATGGCTACGCCTGCAGTCGTGATCAATAGTCTGTTTTGGCAGACAGGGTGAATTGCACCGTCATTTCCGACGAGGCTTTGAAAACCCTGTATCTATGAGTACAAGAAGGAAGTCTGCTAAAGGTAGGGGCGATATTTGGTGTTTCGCCAGGTGCAGATAGTCCAAGTAGGAATGACTTGGAAATAGGTAGACAGTTAGACAGTTAGACACCATGGAAAGATCGGTTTGTGACGCGCGTAAATTTTAGAATTTCAAGGGGGGAAAAGATCAGCTTCAAGAATTTATGTAAACGTCTATTGAAAGGGGCGAATCTCCCATCCCCGGACACAGTACGCCTATGTGGTGAAGCGCAAGTGATAGCGCCCTAACACACAGGCTGTAACAATACAAGCCTGAGGCTTGGTGAGAAATGTTTCTGTGGGTTCTCCTAACAGTGTAGGGAGGGTAATTTGCATAGAACTGTCGGCGGGTTGCCTTGACAACACAACCAGTATTCACATCGGTGGCTGTTAGTAGTATGGTAACAACATTATCTTGTCCTATACCGATTGTTACAGCTGATGTCAATTGAGATGCTCTTTACATGTCTCAGACAAAACCAAATAACATAACTTTGAGTGTACCCAATGCTATTACAGGGGAATTTACTTTTGTGAAGCCGGAAACATATGACGGTATTGTGGATTTCTGTGAGTTTAAAACTCATTTTGATATTTATGCAAGTCTTAGTAATTGGTCGAAAATTGGCAACGTGAAAACTTGACATCTGTACAATTCTTAGTCAGCAGTTTGGCACTACACAAGCAAGATATGTTTCAGCGTTCAGCAAAAATAATTGTATGTGGTAAGAATCAGCCTTTGAGTAAGCTTGAACAAATCTTTGAAATGATAATAAAAACTTATTCGGGTATGACAGGCTTAAGTTATAAAAGTTTGCGCATTAAAGAATTTTTTGAAGTGATAACTGAAATGTCTTTACAAAAAAGATACATGAAGTTGGTGTGTTACTCAGTGATACACAAGAAAGTGTCCTTAAGGCTGCTTTATTAGGGGAAGGTTTAAGCAAAGCTGCTCAAGGGGTAAGTGTCACAGGCAACTGATAGTGAGAGTGGGTAGTCTGCTGAGATAAGGGAGCGTTCAGTTTTTACGGCTGGGGGGGGGGCGGCAAAATCTTGTCGCCGGTGTTCAAAAAAATATAGACCCCCCTGCATTTTTCGTGAAATAAAGATGACCCCCCCTTTGTCAGACGAAAAAAATTGATGACCCCCCCCCCCCGCTTAAAAATAACTAAAACCCATACGTCAAATTTACCCGCATGGTTTGGATTTGAACTCCGGTACGCCGCACACTTTCTTCGTGTAGCAGAGATGCCAGTGCACAAACTTATCAGCCACATCCATTGAAACGTCTGTTAATTAGGACGACTGTAAGGCAATTTTTAACTTCATTTCAATAGACAACTCATGTCCATGGACATTGTATAAAGTGAACTTTATTGGAGTGGTTCGCCAAAGGCAGCCCTCCGGTTAAGAGGGTCATGGGCCATTACGTAAAGTCAACTTTATTCTAGTGGGCCACCGGTACCACCGGTAAAGAGGGTCGATCATGGCTATTGCATAAAGTAGGCTTTACTAGACAGGGCTGCTGAAGGCGCACGGCCATTAAGATTGCCGTGGGGTATTACATAAAGTCAATTTATTGGAGTGGGCCGCCGCAGGCAGCCCGCCGGTAAAGAGGGTCAATCATGGCCATTGCATGAAGTAAACCTAATTGGAGTGGGCCGCCAAAGGCGTCTGCCTGTTAAGAGGGTCATGGGTAATACATAATGTACATTTATTGTAGTGGGCCGCCGAAGGCGGCCCGCCGGTAAAGAGGGTCGATCATGGCAATGGCATAAAGTGAACTTTATTGTTGGTATTATGTTTTTGAAAATGTGGTGACCCCCCCTTTCTTACCAGTGGAAAAGCGATGACCCCCCTTTGCGGATTCCAAAATTTTGATGACCCCCCCCCTGGATTTTGCCGCCCCCCCCCCCCCCCCCCCGGCCGTAAAAACTGAACGGTACCTAAGCGCCATGCAAGAGATGTTTTCAAAAATAATGACAAGACTTGACAAGTTGGAAGATGATAAATCAGTAGAAAGGTAAGAGTTGACCGAAAAGAAAGACTTTGCTGGATTTATAATAGTCTTAATCACTTGAAAAAATGACAGCCCAGATTTCCGATCTACACAGAATGAAGAGAAAGGAAAAGCAAAGAATAAACAGTTCACACACAAACGGACTGCATGTGTCGACCGGCGATCAATCCCAGTAAATCAGTTTTGAAATTAATGTAGTTTCCCAGGAAGGGCCGAAGTTAACTAACAAGCACAAAGGTCAAACTGATGTGCATACTACTTCTGCAAATGACAGAGCTAGTGGTGTTGGTGGGTGCACATCTTGTAATCCTAGAGTGGGTGATACAAATAAAATAAAACAGGTTGATAACCAGAGTGCAACTTTCATCAGCAGTATGATGCTTAAAATGAAAATTCAAGGTGTGTCAGAGAAAATGCTAGTTGACACTCAGGGTGCACACATACACTAATATCACTTGAGTTTTTTAACAGTATACCGGACAATGTGCGTCCCCAATTGTCTGAAACTGACAGCATTTGGTTCAGGCAGTCAGTTTCCAGCTTGATATAACAGGCCGTATTCGTTCTAGGAAAATTGACACTTCTGTTCTTGTTGGGAATTATCTCGAGGGATCAGCAGGTATCCTTGGTATGGATGTTCTGAGTCAGTCTGGCTGTAGGCTAAATTCGTAGAATGGCAGAGTAATTGGTGGGGGTTGAGTTTTGCCAACTCATTGTTAAACCCATTCTGTTGTAGGATACAGGCTGCTTTTCAAGAAATTATTCGGCAGGACACGAGTCAATCATTCCAGCTTTTGGCCATACAAATTTTGACGTGGGCACTATCCGGTTCAGGCCCCGAGAACCGGATAGCCACCACGTCTATGAATATTCAGCGTGAACGAGGGCGATAAAACTACAAAGAACGCTTCGGATAAGGCTGGCAGGAACGCAAACAAATTATCTCAACTTTATCCCTAATTCTACACTTGGCTCTTCTAAGTATTTCTCTGCACTCCAACCTGGTCAGTCCACAACGACTGGATTTTCGGTATTTGAGAACGGCGACACCAAACGATGTGTCCATTGTCCATTGAAACGGATACTAGCAAACTATTAAAAGTGCATGTTATGTTGCAAAATACCAAAGTCACCAATTTTGGTCGAAAATGAAAAGAAATGCGTTGCGACACACGATAATTTCGAGTATTTTAAGCCCCACAGTCCCTCAAACCACGGCCATACATGAACGCGCTCGCTTATGTCCGTACGCTCCGAGTGCTACGCTTGCGATCGTGTCGATCGGTACGACGGTATGACATGTATCAATGGTCCAGTTCAAGTGACTTGAATGACCAAAAAACTGATGTTTTCTCGTTGTTATGGACAAGGGTCCGGCATTCACAGGTGCAATAAAACAAAAACTGACCAACTTCGCCTGTTTGTAAGCGCTGAGCGTTCCCGGGGACAAGGATTCGCTCAGCCCGTACCCGGGCCCGTACCTCGATCCCAACTTTGTACTTAGCCGGCGGTTAACTGTTTTTATCTTTTATCTAATGTAAGCCTAGTATATCCATGTGAGATATTTATGTGGTCCCATTTTTATATACTGTAATCTAGTTTGGATACGCTGGCTTATTTGACTTTATTAAATCACAGACAAAACAGAAAAACTGTTCACATACCGGCTAGCCCATGTAACGCCAGGAACACACGGAGGCTATACGCAACTTACGGTTAACATTGACGGCAAACTTCAAGAATCATGTTTCAATTTTTTCCAAATTCTCCTCCATTAAGCCCGAGGCAATTTTACTGACAGTATTACACTATTACAAACCAGTCTTGTTATGAGGGACTGTGTATACACTAAAGTTTTTGATTTCATAAACCAGAATTCAGATCTCTCCGTTCAAGTGACGAAGTTTCTCTTAAAGGCGTCCTTCTCAATCCCAGGTTCTCGCATTAGCAAATGTGTCGATAGCTCATTAACAGTTTGTCATTCTTTTGTTTTCCATTGAATATTTTATCAAGTACATAATATTTATATTAGATAAATCTGATAATTGAGTGGGGGCTTTAAAACTCAATCAACAAGACTCAAATTATGATGATCGTTCCTTCTCATATATCGCCGTAGCAGCAGCCATAGCTAGCTCTCGTACGTTGCGACGGAAAAAAATCTTTTTTTCCGTTGCGCGACTCGGAGTTTCCGTTGCAATCCATATTCGTCCGGGAAAACGAGAGCTACAACTGCACATGCCGCTGCTTCCTTGTGGAATAGACTTTCTAGTCACGTTCAGCATCACAGACCTGCTTGTTTGAGAAAGCATAGTCATGCGACACTGTGTAAAGCGCCAGTGAAAATTTTCTTTATGCTTTGTCTAGAAAACTTAGGTGATTGTGCTCAGCTTACGTCTGAAGTTGTACTGAAAATAGCGTTTAGGACCCGATAAACAAAATGTTACACTTGGTGGGGGTGTTCGTGATAAGTGGAACGGCGTTTCTGTCCTATCACTGGCCATGCTTGGTTTAGGCGTCAAATTTAAAATTCATTGTTATCAGTCAGTACATATTGACACACACACCCACTAACTCATTAGGCTGGCAAAAGCTCTTGCAGAAATTTGTATGGCAAAAAGCTGTCATGATTTTTCCAGCTAGGTGGATAAAAAAGCAACGTAAAGGCCAACAGGGTCATTAAAGTTTCGAGGGTCAATAGTCACAAACATCTCGTGAACAGTCTGCAGCAAATTTTCTGCACTTGTCTCAGTTGGTTGCTACGGAAGAGCCTACTGGCACAAACACATGGGACAGCGTCTGCCCTGGTGACCCCGGGTCAAGGGTTATTACCTGTTAGAGTAATAAATTTAGGGACAAAGGACGCAGAGGTCAAGCGAGGTCAGGTACAGACCACAGAGAGCTGTGGATTGTAATGTCAGTACACAGTTTGACATTGACAAAGTGAACAAGTCTGCAGTTATGCATGGCCGAGCGCCCTCTTATGGCGGTGCTTGTGCAAAGTGTGGTAATAATGAAATTTTAACCTCCCCGAGTTATGAAGGGTTGCAATCAGATTTAGTAGATTTGTACAACTCCTTGAGTCTGATGATCAAAAGGAATAGATACAAACATTGTTGATTAACAATTCGGATGTGTTCAGTGAAAGTGAGTATGATTTGGGATTGACAGATGTGATTAAGCATAGAATTGATACACAGCAAACTGCTCCAATAAAACTGGCACCGTATAGAGCACAATTTCGGAAAAAGACTCAGATAGAAATACAAGTTCAATCATTGGTAGACAAAGGCATGTTGGTTGAGTCAGCATCGACTTGGAGTTCGCTATGACTCCTGATGGCCAAAAAGATGGTAGCCAGAGGTTGGTTGTTGATTACAGGAGACTGAATGCAGTCACTATTCAAAATGCTCAACCTATTCCCAGAATACAAGAAAATTTCAAAGCAATGTATGGTGCTTGTTGGTTTTCCACCCAGATCTGAATATGGTATTTCATCGAGTGAAACTTGTGATAGTAGGGTTTGGTGTGGTACGCCTGGTACTTTTGAAAGGTTGATGGAAAGGTTTTTCAAGGTTTGCTGTGGGAAATTTTATTATTGTATTTATATTACATCATTGTGTTTGAAGAATCCTTGAGCAGGAATTAGAAAGGTTGCAAATTGCTTTCGATAAATTGCGTAAGTTAGGGTTAAGGCAAAGAAGTGTACTTTTTTGCAGTGCAGCTGGAATTCCTAGGGCATGTTGTATCACCCCTATTTGTAACAATCAACCCTATTTGTAACAAAATTTAATTTTCAAAAAAACTTTGCCGTATATGTTGAAATATTAATAAAATATGCATATTTGTATGTTTGAGGGCAATTTTCTTTTTTTTCCTTGTCAAAACTCATTTTTCCGAAACTGCTTTGTTACAAATTGGGTTGATTGTTACAAATAGGGGTGACATGTGTCAACCCTATTTGTAACAATCAACCCTATTTGTAACAAAACCTAAATTTCAAAGAAACTTGGCCGTATTTGATGAAATCTTGATGAAATATACATATTAGTATGTTCGGGGGCAATTTTCTTTGTTTTCCTTGTTGAAACTCATTTTTCCGAAAATGCTCGTGAGATTAAATTTCGTTGTGCAGGTTCCTAGGGATAAGAGCCCTACTCGTAAGATATAGTCAAGTCGTGCAGATACATGCCAAAGGTTTGTTTCGGGGCAATTTTCACCATTTTCGGTCAAAAATGTTAAAAATCTTGTTTTCTGACCGAAATCATACTAAACCTATATGGGGTTAACTTTTGTTACAAATTGGGTTGACGTGTCAACCCTATTTGTAACAATCAACCCTATTTGTAACAAAATTTAACCAACTTGAAACAAAACCTAATTTTCTACAAAACTTGGCCGTATTTGATGAAATCTTGATGAAATGTACATATTAGTATGTTTTGGGGCAAATTTTTATTTTTTCCCTGTCGAAACTCATTTTTTCCGAAAATGCTTGTTAGATTAACTTTCGTTGTGCAGGTTGCCTAGTATAAGAGGCCTACTCGTAAGATATAATCGAGTTGTGCAGATAGGTTTGTTTCAGGGCAATTTTCACCAATTTCGGTCAAAAATGTTAAAAATCTGGTTTTCTGACCGAAATCATACTTAACCTATATTGGGTTAACTTTTGTTACAAATTGGGTTGATTGTTACAAATAGGGTTGACGTGTCAACCCTATTTGTAACAATCAACCCTATTTGTAACAAAACCTAAATTTCAAAGAAACTTGGCCGTATTTGATGAAATCTTGATGAAATATACATATTAGTATGTTCGGGGGCAATTTTCTTTGTTTTCCTTGTTGAAACTCATTTTTCCGAAAATGCTCGTGAGATTAAATTTCGTTGTGCAGGTTCCTAGGGATAAGAGCCCTACTCGTAAGATATAATCAAGTCGTGCAGATACATGCCAAAGGTTTGTTTCGGGGCAATTTTCACCATTTTCGGTCAAAAATGTTAAAAATCTTGTTTTCTGACCGAAATCATACTAAACCTATATGGGGTTAACTTTTGTTACAAATTGGGTTGATTGTTACAAATAGGGTTGATTCGTCAACCTATTTGTAACAATCAACCCTATTTGTAACAAAATTTAACCAACTTGAAACAAAACCTAATTTTCTACAAAACTTGGCCGTATTTGATGAAATCTTGATGAAATATACATATTAGTATGTTCGGGGGCAATTTTCTTTGTTTTCCTTGTTGAAACTCATTTTTCCGAAAATGCTCGTGAGATTAAATTTCGTTGTGCAGGTTCCTAGGGATAAGAGCCCTACTCGTAAGGTATAATCAAGTCGTGCAGATACATGCCAAAGGTTTGTTTCGGGGCAATTTTCACCATTTTCGGTCAAAAATGTTAAAAATCTTGTTTTCTGACCGAAATCATACTAAACCTATATGGGGTTAACTTTTGTTACAAATTGGGTTGATTGTTACAAATAGGGTTGACGTGTCAACCCTATTTGTAACAATCAACCCTATTTGTAACAAAATTTAACCAACTTGAAACAAAACCTAATTTTCTACAAAACTTGGCCATATTTGATGAAATCTTGATGAAATATACATATTAGTATGTTTGGGGGCAATTTTATTTGTTTTCCTTGTCGAAACTCATTTTTTCCGAAAATGCTCGTTAGATTAACTGTCGTTGTTCAGGTTGCCTAGTATGAGAGGCCTACTCGTAAGATATAATCGAGTTGTGCAGATAGGTTTGTTTTGGGGCAATTTTCACCAATTTCGGTCAAAAATGTTAACGATGCGACTCAGGTTCAAAGGTCAATTTTAGCAATTTTTTTTTATTTCAAATTTCGAACCACTGACACGTGGTCTTTCTATTGGGGAAAGGTGTTGGGTCACATCGTACCGGGAAATTCCTGAAATATTACTAAAATGGCAAACTATCAGCTACACCGCGTGCCATTATTTCCCTTTTGTCTTAAAGGTCGCGGATTACCGACCGGGTTACCGACCAAGATATCTTTGATAAACACGCAGAGATTATGTATAGGCTTGACGGTATAGTGCGCATGCGCTAGCTTCAACGTTATGCTCAGCGTTTTGAACTCCGCATGTTTATCGGTACGGCGAACACGTCGAGCAGACCAAAGCCGGCGCTCGCGCTCCGTACCGTCGAAAAAGCAAGCGAGGTCCACAAAAGCGGACCTGAAAAAAGACGGCAACGTGCGCAAAGGTCGATTTAAATGTAAAACAGTTCGACTTTGGCTCATATTCCCTGCAATAACGATCAAGAATGCAGTGAAGAGTCAGATTTGGCCGAGGACGCAGACGATAACGGAGACGTGCTCAGTTCAACAACTATGAAAGTATTTGACACGCTGCTTTTCGAACATATTAGGCTATGCTGATTACATACCCGAGTCCAAAAATTAGCCTGAGCGAGATGAAACTTCTGTTAGTTGCGATAATTTTATCACTCTTGCTGTACATGCTAGGTGTTAGTATCGTGTTCTTTTATATTTTTAATCTCGAAGTTTCATCTTTCTATCGTGCAGTCTTTTCGTGTCTGCTGAGAAACCTTGAACAACACCGTACCCAACATCACGCGACACTTATGTCAAGGAGTTTCCCAAGCGGGTGCAGGAGTTCATACACACATAATGCAGATTCACAAGAGCAAGTTCACCGATCTGCTAATTTTTCGAAACGAAATGCAAATATTTTTTTTATTTCATGCCTTTTCTTTCTTTAAATATAACCCAAAAATTAAATTACGTCAAACGTGAATTGCGAGGGTTCACAAATGATTCTTGTGTGCGTGTTGTCTAAACTTATCAATTACCCGCAGACTCCACAGCTGCTAGCTGGACCTCAACACTGAACGTAAAACAAACCCGGCTCAACTTCTAGAAGTGCTGAAACTAGCAATTTTTGCTATATGAGGTCAGTCATCAAAAGTTTGACTAAAAGTAAAAATCTCCAAAATAATAATAATGTGTGCGCTGGTATTGCGCAAGTCGAGTGACTCCACTGTAGACTAGTCGATACTCTGTCTCTCGGAACACGCTGTCGATGACAGCCTGCACTGTTCTACACTACGGCGTGATTATTATTAGTTTGATAAAATCGGTACAAGAACACATATAAATAAAGTTTGAAAAAATAACACGAGTCAATCTCTCCCGTCTTAACGAAGGGCGACAAGTTTTTTGCAGTGCGGTGCAAAAGCTAAGAAAATACAACAGACATTTTATGTTGTCAAGAGTTACATGTGTTCGTCTCATCTTGAGGTAGGAAAACTAGCCAGTGACGTCCCGTTCGCACAGTGTTGGTGCTAACATGAACTTGACAATCATTTTTCACAAAGAACATGCATAAATTGCCGATCGCAAGACAGGAAGTAGACAACTTGAGTCAAGAACAAGTGAATGCCCGATCGCGTTCGCGCGACGACAGCACAGAGGTCTCGATCAGATAGACTTTTTTACGCAAGTTCGACGTCTTCGTCTTGACTGTGAACTCTGGTAACCAGATTGTAACCGTTGAGACAACAGTATACAGTTAATATGCTAGTTAAACATTCCAAAAATGGATTAAATCGCTAATTACCCCTCTGTGTTTGTTGTGTAAATACCACCCACTGCTGCACTAAGCATTTGCCAGTTCAGTGTATAATTTCTTTCTGTTTTCACACGATCTGCAATCCTAAACGTATTCAAAATTCCCAAAACTGACTCTAAATATTTCAACTTAGTCCTGGAGTAAGAAAATTTGCCGAAAATAGTGCGCGAGTCGGACTTCTTGGTCACAATGTGTGACGCATAGGTCGTTTACACAAATCGTCGATTTTCTCAGTTCCGTTTTTAGCAGTGCGTACATTATTCAAATATGTATAAGTCGGCGGCGCCTGGACAGACTAGCCTGATTTTCACCTGTGGACAGTGAATGAATATATCTGAAAGAACAGGTCTCAGATTTCCGATAAAGGGCCTGGAAGTGAACATATCTTGACAAACGTGAACAAAGGCCGATAATTTATGCAAAAAACGTCAAGTTGACACTTTGAAGGCGCATTGTGCGAAAACAAAAGCGAATTTCAAAAATCCGGGACACAGTTTTTTGCCAGTATACCAATCCGTCGATTGCCGTAAACAGATCACCAAAACCGATTGGAGATTTGTACTTACAGTTTTTTGAGTAAAAAAACTAAAAAACACGTGTTTTTGAGTAAACAGCCGTATGCACACTGTTTTTGAAAAACTAACAAATTTTCTGAACTTTCCGTTGACCGAGCAGATAGACAAAGTACCACATGTCGAGTCTGTGACCACGTCTTCTTTGTGAAAATGAGGATTGAAAATAAGTGACAATGAACCTGAGTTGCTACCTTAAAAATCTTGTTTTCTGACCGAAATCATACTAAACCTATATTGGGTTAACTTTTGTTACAAATTGGGTTGATTGTTACAAATAGGGTTGACGTGTCAACCCTATTTGTAACAATCAACCCTATTTGTAACAATCAACCCTATTTGTAACAAAATTTAACCAACTTGTAACAAAACCTAATTTTCAAAAAAACTTGGCCGTATTTGACGAAATCTTGATGAAATATACATATTAGTATGTTTTGGGGCAATTTTTATTTTTTCCTTGTCGAAACTCATTTTTTCCGAAAATGCTCGTTAGATTAAATTTCGTTGTGCAGGTTGCCTAGTATAAGAGGCCTACTCGTAAGATATAATCAAGTTGTGCAGATACATGCCAAAGGTTTGTTTCGGGGCAATTTTCACCATTTTCGGTCAAAAATGTTAAAAATCTTCTTTTCTGACCAAAATCATACTAAACCTATATGGGGTTAACTTTTGTTACAAATTGGGTTGATTGTTACAAATAGGGTTGACGTGTCAACCCTATTTGTAACAATCAACCCTATTTGTAACAATCAACCCAATTTGTAACAAAAGTTAACCCCATATAGGTTTAGTATGATTTTGGTCAGAAAAGAAGATTTTAGCATTTTCGACCGAAATTGGTGAAAATTGCCCCGAAAAAACCTTTGGCATGTATCTGCACAACTCGATTATATCTTACGAGTAGGCCTCTTATACTAGGCAACCTGCACAACGAAAGTTAATCTAACGAGCATTTTCGGAAAAAATGAGTTTCGACAAGGAAAAAATAAAAATTGCCCCAAAACATACTAATATGTATATTTCATCAAGATTTCATCAAATACGGCCAAGTTTTGTAGAAAATTAGGTTTTGTTTCAAGTTGGTTAAATTTTGTTACAAATAGGGTTGATTGTTACAAATAGGGTTGACACGTCAACCCTATTTGTAACAATCAACCCAATTTGTAACAAAAGTTAACCCCATATAGGTTTAGTATGATTTCGGTCAGAAAACAAGATTTTTAACATTTTCGACCGAAATTGGTGAAAATTGCCCCGAAAAAACCTTTGGCATGTATCTGCACAACTCGATTATATCTTACGAGTAGGCCTCTTATACTAGGCAACCTGCACAACGAAAGTTAATCTAACGAGCATTTTCGGAAAAAATGAGTTTCGACAAGGAAAAAATAAAAATTGCCCCAAAACATACTAATATGTATATTTCATCAAGATTTCATCAAATACGGCCAAGTTTTGTAGAAAATTAGGTTTTGTTTCAAGTTGGTTAAATTTTGTTACAAATAGGGTTGATTGTTACAAATAGGGTTGACACGTCAACCCTATTTGTAACAATCAACCCAATTTGTAACAAAAGCAGTTTCGGAAAAATGAGTTTTGACAAGGAAAAAAAAGAAAATTGCCCTCAAACATACAAATATGCATATTTTATTAATATTTCAACATATACGGCAAAGTTTTTTTGAAAATTAATTTTGTTACAAATAGGGTTGATTGTTACAAATAGGGTTGACACATGTCACCCCTATTTGTAACAATCAACCAGTTTGTAACAAAAGCAGTTTCGGAAAAATGAGTTTTGAAAAGGAAAAAAAAAGAAAATTGCCCTCAAACATACAAATATGCATATTTTATTAATATTTCAACATATACGGCAAAGTTTTTTTGAAAATTAAATTTTGTTACAAATAGGGTTGATTGTTACAAATAGGGGTGATACACATGTTGTGTCAGCAAAGGGTGTGTCAACTGCTCCAAGGAAAATTCAAACACTAATGAATTGGCCCGTACCTACACTGTTATGTGAAGTGATCAAGGATAGAACACCAATTAAACGCCTTTTTCTAACACTTTTTGAACGTATGGGGGCCCGTTCTGGTCAAAATTATGTTTTATTAATTTTAGTATGTTAGATTTAATTTTATGTAGACTGGAATTAATTTACTAGCACCTTGAATTAATTGTATGTTTCTTTTAATTAATTTTTATATGCTTTAATTAATTTTGTGTAGTTATGCCGAATTAATTTTATGTATTCCAATTAATTATTTCTGCTTATCTTTGCTGTAATTAATTTTAGGTAGTCTAGAATTAATTTGCTAACATTTCAAATTATTTACATGTTTTTTATGTGCCGGAATTAATTTTATGTAGTCTAGATTTAATAAATTAATTCCTTCAATTAATTTTGGGTTCAAAATGTTTTCACGTGCTGCAATTAATTTAATGTGTGCTAGAATTAATTTCTACTAGTGTCTTGGATTAATTTTGTGTTTGGTCGAAGTAATTATGTGTGTTCGCTCGAATTAATTATGTGTTTGAGCGAATTAATTATATGTGTTCGCTCGAATTAATTATATGTGTTTGCTCGAATTAATTATATGTGTTTGCTCGAATTATTTTCGGCCGATCCCACAGTCCTTTGCGCACGCTTTCTTAAATCAATATGGCGGCTCCCGACCGGAGTGGTATTATTCAGGCGCTCGAACCGTGATCAGATCTGTGAAAATGGAAATCAATAAACTGATCACAAAAACTTTTGTAGTGTCTCCTGTCTGAGGGATCGTGTATGTGATTGCCCATAGAGCGAAGCCCGACCAATTTTGTGTTTACGTCAGACGCGAACGTTCACCCTTTCTATCGGGCTTTGCCAATCATCGTGTAGGCCTACTGTAGTGTAGTGCAGTGTAAAGCGTACGCAGCATTCGAAAATGAAATCTGCCGAACAGATATCTACGAATATGAAAACCAATAAAGAACTTAACAATGACCACCAGGAAATGTCTCCAAGCTTGATTACTGTCAAATGTCCCTAATTACAAATATAGCATTCGGCAGTTTCACCTCTATCTGTATACAGATAGACACAGGCGCTTAAACTGTTGCTACGCAAAGCCAGCCTGTTTCTCCTCCAGTATACAGGCCGACTTCGCGTAGCCTCTGTCTATCTGTATACAGATAGGTTAAAGTGCCGAATGCTTTATTTTTAATAAGGGACATTTGACAGTAATCAAGCTTGGAGACATTGACTGGTGGTCATTGTTAAGTTCTTTATTGGCTTTCATATTCGTAGATATCTGTTCGGCAGATTTCATTTTCGAATGCTGCGTACGCTTACGGTGTACACTGCACTACACTACAGTACACTACGATGATTGGCAAAGCCCGATAGAAAGGGTGAACGTTCGCGTCTGACGTAAACACAAAATTGGTCCGGCTTCCTCTATCTGCAATCACATACACGATCCCTCAGACAGGAGACACTACAAAAGTTTTTGTGATCAGTTTATTGGTTTCCATTTTCACAGATCACGGTTCGAGCGCCTGAATAACTATGCCACTCGAGGAATGGAAGGTTACAAAAAAAGTACAAAAAGCACGATTAGAAGCACCAAAGTGTGCGCATGCGTGCATCCTCGTACGCGGATGTCATTTCAAAGATCAAAGCAACGTGCTTTTGAGATACTTGTTTTGTACCTCTAGAACCACAATCGTAGTGAAATCCACATGTGATCGTATCGTCCGTGCTCTCTATTTGCATATACGACTGGTGCTTCTTGCGAGACATATTTCGTATCCTTAGAAGCACACTGTAAAAAGACATGAAAATAAAGAAATTGCACAATATTCCACTGTACTGAAAACACCTTTTTTCCCCATATTTTGTGCCTTAGAAGCACACTATTAAAAACATGAAAATATAAAGAAATTGCACCATTTTAACTTAACTTGCTGATGAATTTCTTTCACAAGTTATTAGGCAATTGTGACGTATCTTCTACTGACCATCTTTAATTAAAAAAACACACTTTTTCATTATATCTTCCCATTTGTGCTTCTTGCAAGACATATTTGTGTCCTTAGAAGCACACTATGAAAAAACATGACAATGCAAAGAAATTGCACCATTTTACCATAACTTATTGATGAAATCATTTCACGTTTTATGAAGAAATTGCGACTTATCTTCTACTGACCATCTTTAATTAAAAAAAAACACACTTTTTCCTTATATCTTCCGATTTGTGCTTCTTGCAAGACATATTTTGTATCCTTAGAAGCACACTATTAAAAAAAACATGAAAAATATAAAAACTTTTCCTTTGATATTATGGCTGGTGCTTCTTGCGAGACATGTTTTGTGTCCTCAGAAGCACACTGTAAAAAGACATGAAAATAAAGAAATTGCACCATTTTCAACTGTACTGAAAACACCTTTTTCCCCCATTAAATTATGACTTTGCTTCTTGCGAGACATATTTTTGCCTTAGAAGCACACTATTAAAAACATGAAAATATAAAGAAATTGCACCATTTTAACTTAACTTGCTGATGAATTTCTTTCACAAGTTATTAAGCAATTGTGACGTATCTTCTACTGACCATCTTTAATTAAAAAAAACACACTTTTTCCTCATATCTTCCGATTTGTGCTTCTTGCAAAACATATTTTGTGTCCTTAGAAGCACACTATTAAAAAAACATGACAATATAAAGAAATTGCACCATTTTACCATAACTTATTGATGAAATTATTTCACGTTTTATGAAGCAATTGTGACTTATCTTCTACTGACCATCTTTAATTAAAAAAAACCACACTTTTTCCTTATATCTTCCGATTTGTGCTTCTTGCAAGACATATTTTGTATCCTTAGAAGCACACTATTAAAAAAACATGAAAATATAAAGAAATTGCACCATTTTACCATAACTTATTGATGAAATTATTTCACGTTTTATGAAGCAATTGTGCCTTATCTTCTACGAAGACCACTTTCAATTGAATAAAAAAAATTTCCTTTGATATTATGGCTGGTGATACTTGCGAGACATGTTTTGTGTCCTCAGAAGCACACTGTCAAAACACATGAAAATACAAATAAATTACACCATTTTAACTTAACTTACTGATGAATTTCTTTCATATTTTATTAAGCAATTGTGACTTATCTTCTACTGACCATCTTTAATTAAAAAAAACCACTTTTTCCTTTTATCTTCCAATTTGTGCTTCTTGCGAGACATATTTTGTGTCCTTAGAAGCACACTATGAAAAACATGAAAATATAAAGAAATTGCACCATTTTACCATAACTTATTGATGAAATTATTTCATGTTTTATGAAGCAATGGTGACTTATCTTCCACAGACCAATTTTAATAATTCAAATAAAAAAACACACTTTCCTATTGAATTATGACTTGTGCTTCTTGCGAGACATATTTTGTATCCTTAGAAGCACATTGTTAAAAAACATGAAAATATAAAGAAATTGCACCATTTTACCATAACTTATTGATGAAATTATTTCATGTTTTATGAAGCAATTGTGACTTATCTTCCACAGACCAATTTTAATAATTCAAAAAAAAAAAAACCACACTTTCCTATTGAATTATGACTTGTGCTTCTTGCGAGACATATTTTGTATCCTTAGAAGCACATCGTTAAAAAACATGAAAATATAAAGAAATTGCACCATTTTACCATAACTTAGTGATAAAATTATTTCACGTTTTATGAAGCAATTGTGCCTTATCTTCTACGAAGACCACTTTCAATTGAATAAAAAAAATTTTCTTTGATATTATGGCTGGTGCTTCTTGCGAGACATGTTTTGTGTCCTCAAAAACACACTGTCAAAACACATGAAAATATAAATAAATTACACCATTTTAACTTAACTTACTGATGAATTTCTTTCATATTTTATTAAGCGATTGTAACTTATCTCCTACTGACCATCTTTAATATAAAAAAAAAAACACTTTTCCTTTTATCTTCCAATTGTGCTTCTTGCGAGACATATTTTGTATCCTTAGAAGCACATGTGTTAAAAACCTTAAATATAAAGAACTTGCACCGTTTTAACGTAACTTACTGATGAAATTCTTTCATATTTGACTAAGCGATTGTGACTTATGTTGTTCAGACCGATTTAATTCGGTAAAAACACTTCTCCGTTTATATTCTGACTTGTGATTCCTGCGAGACATATTATATATCCTGAAAAGCACACTGTTAATAAAAGACATGAAAATAAAGAAGTTGCACCATTTTAAGGTAGCTCTTTGATGAAATCCTTCCACAGCATCGTGATTTATCTTCTACAGACCTCCTTTTATTCAAAAAATCCCTCTTCTTATTATAATTCGGTGTATCTGAGGACCAATCTTCGGTTTAAAAATTAACCTTCATGTGTATCAAATAACAACCATTTTTTGATGTTGAAACATAAAAATATTCTGCTGGTTATCATCGCGTCTTTAAACACATCTTGAAGATTTTTAAGCGCTAATTCGAGGTTATGACAGGTAAGTATAAAGGGAACAAAAGACAATCCATCTGTTAATATATTCATAAACTTTTGATAGTGTAAAAACGTGGCAATTAGTAAACATTGAATGTATTCTCTCTTGTTTTTGCTTTCTGGTGATGACAAGTATTTCAGTCATTTCTTGGAAAGTGAATGGATGTCACGTCTTTGTAACGATACAACTTTCTGTCTTCACGAAGTGTAACCATTGCGCTGACTTTAATTTTCTACAAGAAACCCATTCTACAATGGCAAATCAGGCACATTGGAAAGTTGTTTGGCGTGTGCCTATTTACTTCTTGTATGGAACTAGCAATTTTGCTGGTGTTACGGTGCTGTTTCTGCGAAACAAAAATGTTGATGTTGTTTCTGTCAAAAGTATCGTTCAAGATCGATTACTGCATTTGCATGTTAAAATGGATGATACTTCCTATCATTTGCTCAATGTTTTTGCTCCTACCAATGGAGATGGTCGTTACATTTTCTTTCAAAGGCTCCGTACAGATTCATGAAATATGAATAAAACTTACCCATACCCCAAGTTTAACATCGCAAATTACAGTGGATCGCAAATTCTACCAATTATTGCTAGACATAATAAGAAATGCAATGCTTTGTATGAAATCTGTTTTATTTGCTACAGAAATATACCAGAAATATGAAATTGACTTTTAATAGAAAAAATATTTGGATTGTATGGCTGTAATAGCCATATTTTGAAGAGTAACGCATTATCACAGTACTGCAGACTGGCACCTTTTTTCAAATTGTTAAATTATTCTTGTGAGTCATCTACTGAGCTTAACCTGGCTTGTTTAGTATAAGAAAGGCAATTTATTAGTCTTCATGTAATGTAATGTTCAATATTGTCTTTCTTTGTTTCTGAAATAAGACAAACATTTACCCGATACCATAAAGTTTGTATCGGAAATTACTGTTACAGCTAATCTCAAATTTTACCAAAGTTTTACTTAGATATATTACAAAGACAATACTTTGTATGAAATCTGCTTTATTTGCTGCAGGGAAATGTCATAAATATATCAAGACTTTTCATAGCAAAAAAAAAATGCCATACTTTTGCTACACATGATACAGAAGGCAACGTTTATATAAAATATGATTTGATGTTTGTTTCAAAAGTATGTAACAAATATGAAATAAACGTTAATGGGAAGATAATATGATTTAGTAGCCATTTGGATCATTTTGGTGGGGCACCCAGATATGGCACATGTATGTGTTTCAGCAAATTTGCCATGATACGTGGGTACCCTTCCAAATATGATCCAAATGGCTACTAAATCATATCATATTCCTGTTAAAACTTATTTCATATTTGTGAAATAATCGTAATCATACCAATCCATAATCCGATAACACTAGGTCAGAATTCGTATGTACGTAATACAACAGTTGTAAACATAGACACAAAACAGCACAGAACAGAATAACCAGTATTCAAACAAAGTCAAATTCATGAAAGAAAGATATATGGACCTCTGGCCAAAAGACCAAGAAGTGCTGTCAGATGTTTCGAAAATACTACGCGCATTCTGCCCCACATGTGGTACCCGCCATACATCAATCGCCAAGTTAAGCTTATTGGTGACGAAGGCCCAATGTCACCGATGCTATCAGTGATCATTTCTCGAAGAGAGATATAATTGTATTTGTCTACCAGCTTGCGATACCTGCCAAAAAGCGTTTGACATAATTCTGGAACAAAAACAGATTTCATATGAGCATAGCCTTTAGTATAAAAAGTTAAGGCATTGTAAAAATGGTAGAGTTTGAGAATCGCTATTGCCTCCCGATGTTATTTTCTGTTAAAATTATTTCTTATTCTAGAGATCCCAAGGCTTGTTACAACCGATAACATAGTAACTAACCGATAACGTAGTAATTTTTTCTAACCGATAACGTAGTAATTTTTCCTAACCGACAATGTATCAACAAATTTACCGATAACGTATCAAATCAACTGAGAATAGATTGGATCAAGTGATTCCTGGGATAGATCCATAGGGATAGATCTATCCTCGATCGAACGATCAATCCATTGATCAATCGATTGATCGACCGATTGATCTATCGATGAACTGATCTATCAATCGAGCAATATTTCTATCGATTGAATGAATTGATCGATTACTCGACTAATGGAACGATTGATAAATCTACATATGTATATATATAATATTATATATATATATATTTCGATGGATAGATAGATCGGTCGTTGCTTAGATAAATAGAGAGAGAGTGTATCAAATCAACCCATAATGTAGCCAAGTGAATAATAACGTATCAAATCAACCGATGATGTATATATTGAATCAACCAATTATATATTGAATCAACCAATAACCTAGCCAAGTCAAGTAAACATTCCAATCAACTGATAATGCATCAAGTCAACAAATAAATTATTAATCGACCGATAAAGTATTAATAAATGGAAACCAACTGAATATAAATGAGTGTTGTATCTTTGTTTTTTTTTCAAAATCAATCAGTTACACCTTCAAAGTTACATATACTTGGAGTATACTGTTTTCGTGATATTACTCAGACATCACGAATCGAATTTCATCAATTTGGGAAATGCGAACTAATTGATAAGTATTCCTGCAGGATGAATTAAAGATACAACAGACATGATGTGAGTGTCTTTATTGACACATTTTGTAAGTTTGGAGGACTTTGAACAAAAGTTTTCTATATGACCGATTATAAAATTTCGTTACTTACAACGTCAGTAATATCAAAATGACGATAAGCCTTTACAAAATAATTGCAATCATACCCATCCGTAATCTGATAACACTAGGTCAAAATTCGTAATACACAAGTTATAAAACATAGACTCTTGACAGAACAGAGCAGATAATAAAGTACCCGTATGCACTCATGTAACTCTAATTCTAGGGCTGAATTACAGGTAAATCTGGACTCATTGCTCAATTGAATTCCTTATAATCAAAATTCACTCCTGTATAAGCAAGCCAATAGATTTGCAGACAACATATTGCTTTTTTCTTTCCTTTTTATCCTTTCTGTCGTTATTCACGTAAATAACTGACGCTAATATTCCATTCAGAACTGTACATATATTTCACTGTTATATTAAGCTGGAAAAATTGTGCGTTGCTGCACTAAAAGTCAAACCACAGAACTGTTGCTATACAAAAATACTAAAACAACACTGCTGTGCATTAATCTCTGCGTGCATTCCTATGTCGTTTTCATGTTTTTTGCGCACTCTTGTTGGTTAAAGAGTAAAAAAGTGAGGAGAAATTTAAAAAACCGCGTCACCGCATCATTTTTGCAATATGTCTAGTATGGGAAACAAACTTAAATTTGTAACAATTTACGCTAAACGGAAAAAAATAATTGAAGAAAAGAAAATTGAGTACGAGACAATGTGATTACAAATCGATCTATAGATATATCTATCAATCTATCTAATGACGAATTTGTCGATCGATAAATCGATCTATCGATTAATGATCTATTTTTTAATCGAATTTATAGATCCTTCGTTCTATCGATCGATCTGCCCATCAATTTATCGATCGATCGATCGACCGACCATCTATCAAACATCAATATATAGATCGATCGATCTATCGATTGAGTGATCGATTTATCTAGCGATACATTGATCGACCTATCTATCTAGATCTATCCATCTATCTATCTATCCATCTATCTAATATCTATCTATCTATAAATCGATCGATCTATCGCTCCCGATGAATCACCTAATCAGATATTATCAGTTAATTGATACAGTATTGGTTGTTTTGATGCAGTATTGGTTGACTTTTCTACGTTATCAGTTGATTTAATCCGTTATTGGTTCATTGATACGTTATCGGTAAATTTGTTGATCCGTTATCGGTTATTAAAAATTACTACGTTATCGGGTTTGATACGTTATTGGTTAGTAACAAAGTTATCGGTTGTAACAAGGCTTCTGAAAAATACAGGTTTGTTATCCGGGGGAGTGCATGTAGCCCCTCTAGCCCACGGCACATAAACGTATACTTTCAACTAATGCTGATGATATAAATACTCTTGTTACTCGTAAAACTGAATTTAGGGTTAAAATATTGGTTTTCTGTTTACAAGCATGCCAGCAAAAATTATCTATCGTAAGTCTCTCGGGTCTTTTGGTTGGCCCTTGGCGTGGGCGTACTGATCACCTGCTTGTTTGTAACCAAACTCTTCCATCTTTTGATTTGCCTCTGTCCTCCTGCTTTTATCATCGATGAAATTCAACATAATTTTCTTGATTTCCTCTTGCAAGGAAAACTTTGGTCACCAAATCAATCAGTTTTTGCTCCATTGAAGTAGGAGGGCAAAACCTTATCGATATCTTTTCACGTTTGAAAGCTTTTAGGTGGTAATATCTTCAAAAAATCTGTATTTAGGTCTGGATAATCCTTCACTTTTGTTCGCTGTTACACCTCTCAACTTTTTATAGTCAGTTTTCAGTATGTTTCAGGATGTCTACCTAGATTTTATCTTTAGCTTTTGAAAATTAAAATGGTCAGTAGAAGATAAGTCACAATTGCTTAATAAACTGTGTAAGAATTTAATCAATGAGTTACGTTAAAACGTGTGCAATTTCTTTTATTTTCATGTTTTTTAACAATGTGCTTCTTAGGATACAAAATATGTCTCGCAAGAAGCACAAGTCATGATTCAATAGGAAAGTGTGGTTTTTTATTTGAATTATTAAAATTGTTCTTTGGAAGATAAGTCACATTGCTTCATAAAACATAAAATAATTTCATCAATAAGTTTTGGTAAGATGGTGCAATTCTTAAATTTTCATGGTTTTAATAGTGGGCTTCTCGGGACACAAAATATGTTTGCAAGAAGCACAAATTGGAAGATAAAAGGAAAAAGAGGGTTTTTTTTAATTAACGATGGTTAGTAGAAGATAAGTCACAATCGCTTAATAAAATATGAAAGACATTCATCAGTAAGTTAAGTTAAAATGGTGTAATTTCTTAAAAACTTTATATTTTCATGTTTCTCATAGTGTGCTTCTAAGGACACAAAATGTGTCTCGCAAGAAGCACCAGTCATAATATCAAAGGAAAAAGTTTTTTTTTTCAATTGAAAGTGGACGGTAGAAGATAAGTCACAATTGCTAATAACTGTGAAAACAATTAATCAATGAGTTACGTTAAAACGGTGCAATTTCTTTATATTTTCATGTTTTTTAACAATGTGCTTTTAAGCGTATAAAATATGTCTCGCAAGAAGCACAAGTCATAATTCAATAGGAAAGTGTGTTTTTTATTTGAATTATTAAAATTGTTCTGTGAAAGATAAGTCAAAATTGCTTCATAAAACATGAAATAATTTCATCAATAAGTTATGGTAAAAAGGTGCAATTTCTTTATATTTTCATGTTTTTAATAGTGTGCTTCTAAGGACACAAAATATGTTTTGCAAGAAGCACAAATTGGAAGATAAGAGGAAAAGTGTTTTTTTTTATTTAAAGATGGTCAGTAGAAGATAAGTCACAATTGCTTCATAAAACGGAAAGTAATTTCATCAATAAGTTATGGTAAAATGGTGCTATTTCTTTATATTTCATGTTTTCATAGTGTGCTTCTGAGGACACAAAATATGTCTCGCAAGAAGCACCAGTCATAATATCAAAGGAAAAAGTTTTTTTTTTAATTGAAAGTGGTCGTTAGAAGATAAGTCACAATCGCTTAATAAAATATGAAAGAAATTCATCAGTAAGTTAAGTTAAAATGGTGTAATTTCTTTATATTTTCATGTTTTTCATAGTGTGCTTCTAAGGATACAAAATATGTCTCGCAAGAAGCACCAGTCATAATATCAAAGGAAAAAGTTTTTTTTCAATTGAAAGTGGTCGGTCTGTTGAAGATAAGTCACCATTGCTTCATAAAACATCAAATAATGCATCAATAAGTTATGGTAAATGGTGCAATTTCTTTATATTTTCATGTTTTTAATAGTGTGCTTCTAAGGACACAAAATATGTCTCGCAAGAAGCACAAATTGGAAGATAAAAGGAAAAAGTGGTTTTTTTTTAATTAAAGATGGTCAGTAGAAGATAAGTCACAATCGCTTAATAAAATATGAAAGAAATTCATCAGTAAGTTAAGTTAAAATGGTGTAATTTATTTGTATTTTCATGTGTTTTGACAGTGTGCTTCTGAGGACACAAAACATGTCTCGCAAGAAGCACCAGCCATAATATCAAAGGAAAAGTTTTTATATTTTCATGTGTTTTTTAATAGTGTGCTTCTAAGGATACAAAATATGTCTTGCAAGAAGCACAAATTGGAAGATATAAGGAAAAAGTGTGTTTTTTTTAATTAAAGATGGTCAGTAGAAGATAAGTCGCAATTTCTTCATAAAACGTGAAATGATTTCATCAATAAGTTATGGTAAAATGGTGCAATTTCCTTGCATTGTCATGTTTTTTCATAGTGTGCTTCTAAGGACACAAAATATGTCTTGCAAGAAGCACAAATGGGAAGATATAATGAAAAAGTGTGTTGTTTAGTTAAAGATGGTCAGTAGAAGATACGTCACAATTGCCTAATAACTTGTGAAAGAAATTCATCAGCCAGTTAAGTTAAAATGGTGCAATTTCTTTATATTTTCATGTTTTTAATAGTGTGCTTCTAAGGCACAAAATATGGGGAAAAGGTGTTTCAGTACAGTGGAATATGGTGCAATTTCTTTATTTTCATGTCTTTTTACAGTGTGCTTCTAAGGATACGAAATATGTCTCGCAAGAAGCACCAGTCGTATATGCAAATAGAGAGCACGGACGATACGATCACATGTGGATTTCACTACGATTGTGGTTCTAGAGGTACAAAACAAGTATCTCAAGAAGCACGTTGCTTTGATCTTTCAAATGACATCCGCGTACGAGGATGCACGCATGCGCACACTTTGGTGCTTCTAATCGTGCTTTTTGTACTTTTTTTGTAACCTTCCATTCCTGGCCACTCCGGTCGGGAGCCGCCATATTGATTTAAGAAAGCGTGCGCAAAGGACTGTGGGATCGGCCGAAAATAATTCGAGCAAACACATATAATTAATTCGTGCAAAACACATATAATTAATTCGAGCGAACACATATAATTAATCGCTCAAACACATAATTAATTCAAGACACTAATAGAACTTGATTCTAATAGCACACATTAACTAAATTAATAAAAAATTAATAATTTGAAATGTTAGCAAAATTAATTCTAGACTACATAAAATTAATTACAGCAAAGATAAGCAGAAATAATTGATTGGAACAAATAAAATTAATTCGGCATGACTACACAAAATTAATTAAAGCATATAAAAATTAATTAAAGGAAACATACAATTAATTCGAGGTGCTAGTAAATTAATTCCAGTCTACATAACATTAATTCTAACATACTAAAATTAATAAAACATAATTTTGACCAGAACGGGCCCTCATATGAACGCGTCTAGACGTTCAGAAATCTAAGACTACATGTTTAACCAAGATTTAATTTTTGAACACACGTGTGCAGATTTTGCACACTATGTGTTCTTCAGACATAATATTGAACATCATTGTGTTCCATGACTGAAATTTTTGGCGTCCAATGGTGTTCAAGCCTGGAAATATCAAAATGGACCACTGATATTCAGTAAAATTATTTTCTTCTAAAATACACAAAAATTCCTAGACTAAAATATAAGTAAAATGAGAAAATAAACATGGCCACTTAGTAAAGTTTGTCAGAGGAAAAACAGCAACAATGTTTAATAAACAAAAGAAAATCCTTATAAACACTGTCGATCGTTTTCAAAAAATATGAACAAAGCAATGACAAAACAGGTTTTACTTATGTATTGTGGATTACGTTATGTGTTCATCCTTGTAAAAACATACAGAAATATCTGTTATATATACTTGGCCTACTTATTGTGTTGAAAACACGTATTCGTATGAAAAATATACTCCGTTTTTGTAAGATGGTTTAGGACATTTCCTCTTGTATAGGCAATTGTAAATTTGGAAAAAAAATTGTCAAGCTTCTCTGATGCACATGGCACATAGTTGACAACACTAAAGTAAAACAACTTGTGAAGTTGTCACAAAGTGTGACAGTAAGGCACACCATGCAGAAACCGGGTAAAGGGGTCCTTGGCAGTGTAAAACCTATATCTTAGTCCAACAAAGTCCTTCATGAACGAAAAGGTTTGTTTGTTTGTAATATCTTTAACATACCATGAAATAAATCAGTAACATCTCAAAATTCTACTTCTCAGAAATTAAAAACACATAAACTAATTTTGACTTCGTTCCATAAGTTTTGTTCGATGTGTAAATAAGCATTTGCTGTTGAACCTGGAAATTTCAGTCTTTTCTAAAATTCACAAGGACATAACCTAAATGCTATCCACTTCAACACCAATGTACGATACAACAAGCGACTTAGACGGCACAAAGAGCTCACAGTGCTATATATAGGATCTCTGAAAGCTCACTTCAGGATGGCCCCACCAAAAATGGTGGAGATAACTGCAATAAATACACAATTGAAGATTTCACCTTTACTTGGACATATCAAATTAAGTTTTTCAGATACAATTTTTTTGATTAAAAATGGTAAAAATTGCCCCAAAAATAAAAAATTGCAGATT
Organism: Ptychodera flava; assembly: GCF_041260155.1. Classification (NCBI taxonomy): domain Eukaryota; kingdom Metazoa; phylum Hemichordata; class Enteropneusta; family Ptychoderidae; genus Ptychodera; species Ptychodera flava. The sequence goes on from NC_091930.1 coordinate 38,011,587, forward strand.
TCATCGTAATTTAAATATATCACATTCTGATAATTCCTTATATCTTAAAAATGTCTGAAATTTCTTTTACGTCTCAAAAATACAAATTTGCATATTTCTGCATAATTTGAACAATCTAAAAAAGTTATCCGAGGAGACTTGTGTCCAAAATATCAAAACTGTTCAATTAGCGGTTTTGAAGATTTTCATAGATTGTTTGACCAATAAGGATAAAATTGCCATGGAAAATTTAAAAAAAATGAATATTTCATCACAACTAGCACAAATGTGACGAAGGTCATTCTTAGGGACATGTTTACCAGATATTGAAGACGTCTAACAACCATTAAGGAGAATTTGCGTATTTCATCATAACTTGAACATATATGATTGGGTAATCTCTGGGACCTAAACTCCAAATATTAAAGGAATCGTATTGGCTGTTTTGAAGAGAAACCTTGGGGTGTACAAAATTGAGGACCTGTTGGTTTAAACATCCGCCCAATATTCAAATAAGTTCCCACAGCGCCCTCTCAGTCCATTTCCCGGAGGTATAAATAGTCATTCACCTGCATATCCGCACGCCAGATTCCAACCTTGGGCGTCGGACTGCAAGGTGGGTACTTTTTCACAAAATCACACATCATTTCCAATCGATCGACTTTCTCAAACAATTCCACAGTTTAAAGTTTCGTAAAGCAATGTTTTCTTAATGTATAGCATTTATTTATAAGCACGATCTTTGTATTTTCCATTATACAGTACACCTGAAGAAGCTCCAGTTTTTGAGCGAAACGTTGTGTCACAAGTTCATTAAAATACGTTCGGACCAAACAACTGGGTGTGGTAGTGTGTATCAATCAAGTTATATATATATATATATATATATATATATATATATATATATATATATATATATATATATATATATATATATATATAAATATATATATATATATATATAATATACCACATTGTAAATTCATTGTCACGTGTCTTCTCTCCGGGCAGGAAGCTTAAAACGCGGTGACGATTGCGCAACCAAAAAAGAGGTAAACACAATGTCATCGGACTTGGCATGCAAAATCACAAAATTTATACGAAGTATATATGCAGCCAGCCATTTCTTCGCTTGATAATCAAATTTTAACTGGTGCACTACAATGCACAGTTAATACGCTAGTTTGTATTTAGCAAGAAGATAATCCCAAGATTGAGCTCGGAATGACAGTTGTGTAAATAAAGCCTAACAATAACGCCGCGAACTGGCCGTTTCAGTGTTCATTTTCTTCCAATGTTCACGTCATGTATCATTTCATTCATACCACAAATTCACACAATTGTGTAAAAAGTCCTGTACTTCATTATGGGCTGGGAATTTCCACCGAAATGTGAGCGAACCGGAATTTTAGCTGACTTTGTGCGACTCCAAGGGTCGCATACACATTTCTGCGATTTACTCCGTTCCGTTTTTGGCAATGTATCGCAGCTTTTGGAGAGTGTAACTTGGTGCGACGTTGACGGACTAGCCGTATCTTTGCACAGGCTGTAGTTAGTGACTGTTTCTACAAAACAATGTCTCAGAATTCCGATAATGTTCCAAAAACAAAATATATCGTGACAAACGTGGACAAAAGCCGTTAATTTATTCAGAATCCACCACTTCTCATTTTCAAGGCTTATTGTGCAAAAACAAAGCGGAGTATCAAAAATCCAAGACATAATTTTTTACACATCTTACCCTGCTATCGATTGCAGTAAACGGATCACCAATGGCCATCACCCTCTCGTACTTACACTTTTTAAGTGAAAAATTTCAAAAAGACATTTTTGAGCAAAACAAACACACGAAAACAGGTTTTGAAATTTTCTTACAATTTTTGTAATCTTCAATTGTCGAGCTATCCAAACATATACTACATGTCCGGTTAAGATTCATTTTAATGGTGAAAAATCAGGTTGAAGATAAGTGTTTGCGAATGTGGGTCTCCCCTTGAATGAGTTTTAAAGTTCATATTGCAAGGACAAGCCCGCGGTTAATATATAAATTAAACCAATGCTATTTCTTGTAAGATAACAAACCCTTAATAAGCACAAAACTATACATAATATAGCTGTCCAAATTTTGGAGCCATCTTCCAGCTATTTAATTCTGTATAGGATCGTTATTACAGTTGTTAATATCTGCATTTTTCAGTGTTTGGCTATGGCATGTCTTTTTCCTTGGTTATTTTGAGATTACAAAGTGTACATGAAAACATGCTACTATTGTTGAATTGAGGTAAATTGCCATCAGCCGTGAAAGTTTATTTTTTATTTAAGTTATTTTATTGGTTACATTTTCTTTAGTAACAGTAATTTATGTTGAAATGAAGTACAGTGCTTAGTTATTTACAATTTTGTGTAAAATTGAAATCTATTTGATGCAGTGTCTCTCTAATTTGTTTTTCTAGAGAGCTATTTCGTACTCTAGAGAATTTCACTTGCATCATAAAAGCTGCAAAGTGTGGTTTTACTTTATTTCGTTTTCATGGCATAGATGTGTCTTTGGATAACAGTAGCAATTGATTATGAATATCAGAGCAACCGTCAACACCAAAGAGCGCTACCATTAAGTTGTGTCTCGTGAAAAAACTCAGAAATTCCTCGAAAAATGCGTGAAAGTAATTCCAGAAGGTCTCGATGAGTTACAGGTATAGAAAAGATAATCCAGTGTCCCGTTGCTGTTTTGACAGAATGACAAGAGCGGTGATTGGTCCATGCCTCTGCTTGATAGATCGTAGTTTTTTACAGAATATGATGATGAGAGCAGTTTGAACTGGAATTCACGTGTTGTTGTGTCTACGGCTACCGTAATTGGTAGGCCATATGTGGGAGACCATGGTCCAGTAAGGTGATGTTCTCTTTCATAACAGTGTTCATTAATTGGACTTAATTCATCTTTACTGTAAATGGCGTCTCTGATGCTCTCCCTGGTAACTTTGTGGGACGATTGATAGTGAAAATTAAAAACATGTATTAAACACCGGCTCAACCACCAATGTGTTTGGCCACTTAACTCTGAGACATTTAATTACTCCGTAAAAAGGATAACTTCGTTCCATTTGGGGTCTCTTTTGATTAACTTTTTCATGACAGGTACCCCTTCTCCGTAAGCAAATCAAATATAAATTCAAACCCTTTCTGTCTTCGCTTTAGATTATAGTCAGAATTCCCTCAACGTAGGACGTTTCTGTTGTTCCAAATGTCTGACAAGCAATGTCAATCTTTGAGTCATTATCCGCAACATTCAGGCCGACCAGGATTCAGGAATTTCCTGGTAGAATCTCGGTAGGGGCAGGCTGAGTGAGTTAATATTGAATTTACACTTGAATTATGTACTTTTCACCCACAGATTTTAAGCGGTAGTTTAGAAAATATGGTGGTTTCACTGGGGTTCGAACTCACAACGTACTGTACCTGGTCACCTAGCAGAGAAGCCACAGACAAAACCGTTCGGCAAAATACTCAATCTCAAAAAAGATTGAGAAAGAGTTTCCAGGGGTGCTGTATGTTTTCATCTAGATATATTTTATAAGGTTTATACGTTTAGGCTTGTGTGTAGTTTTCACATCGGAGCCTTTAAGTCCCCTCGGAAACCCGTCTGACCATTACCTTTCTGGTTATTTTATCTTTCATATTTAGGCGAGCGGCGAATCCACAAAAAGGGCCTTATTTTAGGAGTTTAATGTACCCACCTTACATACGGCCACATCATACGTCATTTGAAAGCTTATCATCTCTACTTTAAGAAAATTGACGATGTGGAGCTGCCAAGTAGGGCCATAACCTCCTAATTTGCATAATTAGGAAGGGTGCCAAATTTGCATAAATGCGATATAATATTTGAAATTTATTGTTAACTTTTCTAGCAATACGTTTAAACTATCGAGTGATATATCAAATGAAAGGTCTTATCCATATATAATACAAAATGGATATTCAAAGAGATAATGAAATTGATTTCACTGAAATATTTTCATGTTTATATGGAAAACTATATTTTCCCTTTTGAATAAAAATATTTTAAAAATTTTAACACATACAGCCACAACACACAGCCACATCATACACCATTTGAAAGCTTATTATCTATACTACAAGACAATTGACAAGTCGGAGCTACCAAATCGGGCCATCACCCCCTAATTTGCATAATCAACACACGCATTCCCAATTTGCATAAATGCGATATAGTAAAATAAGTTTACATTTAACTTCTCTAAACATACGTTTAAACTGTCGATGATATATCATATGGAAGGTAGTGCATGTAGAATACAAAATAAATATTTAAAAAAAATATTGAAATTGATTTCACTGAATATATTTTCATATTTATATGGAAAAAATATTTTCCCCTTTAGAATAACGATATTTTTAAAAATTTTAACATGTACAGCCCTATCATACAGCCACATCATACGTCATTTGAAAGCTTATTATATCTACTTGAAGAAAATTGACAATGGCGAGCTATCAAGGAAGGCCGCACCCCTTTATGAGCATAATTAACACTGGTAAGCAATTTGCAGAAATGTGATATAAATTAGAAAATTTTTTGTTAACTATTCTAAACATACTTTACACTATCGAGTGATATATGGTATTTGGTAATGGTATTTGCATGGAAAACACAAGATTGATATCAAAAGTGATATTTAAAGTGATTTTACTGAAATATTTTCATATTTCTGTTGAAATAAATATTTCCTCTTTTGAATATTGGTATTTTAAAAAAAATAGCTAAAGTATCAATGCAACCAAAAGCATTATAATGTGAAAATAGTGCATAGAACATGGAGAACAAACAGCTGAAATTAGTTCTGAAAATTATTATTTTTTGTTGAATGTATGTTTTAAAACATATGAACACCTCTTCTTGTTTACAATATTATCAAATACCGATGTCTAGATTTTATAGGTCAGAGGCTGATTCTTCGAATATGCCTTTTGTTTGGAGTATAATTTAGCCATTCACAGCATAGGAGACTTTTTAATGTTACTCAAGAATACCAACATTTCTTGTAATGTTGTAACCACGAAATTAGGATATATATATATATAACATTTTGATTTTAACATATATGGTAAATGATTTGAACGCCAACATAATTTCGTAAAGATGTGTTGGGAAAATATCACCAATTTCTATTAAGTTCAAACATAAAAAAGAGCCACATGAACGACACTACTGTAGTTGTTGAAATGTTGCTCAGTAGCTGAAACAATGTGTCAGAGTAAGCTGCAGTCAAAGTAAATGCATGATTCATGATCCAAATCATTTATGCCATTTCCAGGAAAATCTAGTAATTGTAGGAATTCATCATCCTCTTCTTCACCAGCATTGTCATAAGTAAAATGGTTGCCATACAGGTCTGTGGAGGGAAGATTAATTTGACAGCAGACACAACTGGCGACATGTAATAAAAGAAAGCAGCTCCACACATCGTTCATATCTTAGTTGTTTGAATTTTTTGTATGATATTGTGTATATTGTATGTGTATATTATGTTATGTTTGGCCGTTTTATGTATAGTGTTGATTTGCCATGGCGAGACGTAGTCCTAATCTACGTGTCCTGCCCCATGGGGTAGCAAGACTGATGTGACACTGCGATCCTTTGATGCTACTTTTCGAGAATAGAGTTGTCTTCATCAGTCCTTCATTTTCTTTTGGTGAAACATGCGCACTGATTGAATGATTGTAAGTGTTACCAAATTGTTCCACTTAAGTTCAGTTTGTTCAAGTACGGAAGCTAGAATTTGAATCGGAGATCGGACTGTTGTAGGTTTTGTGAAGTTTGGCATCATCGTAACGCTTATATTTCCGTTTCATACGTATGTGATTAGGCTACGCTCACAATAACGGTGAGGGGCGAAGGAATTCGGGTTGGATGCGAAAATTTTGGGAGATTGTAGGGGGTACTTGGAGTTTTGATCTGCATATAGGGGACCTGACAATGTTTTGGTTCTCTTTTACTTTTTACGATTCCAAGGTTTTGAATGTAATTTAATGAAAATAATAACATTTAAATGTCATCCGATTGTCCAAAGTTAGTAATAATTAAACAAGATTTAGAATCGTTTTGTCGCATTTCATTACTTTTATCTCGAAAAATATCTTGTATTTTGTATTGTCTTGTTGTTGCATGATTGTTCTATTGTATCGTAATGTTTCGCGTTGAACGAGGCCCTTGAATGTTGCCGTTTGGTTCATGAACCGCAATGTATCTGTTGGTTTTGTTTGTGTTGTGCAGTCGAGAATGTTCTCTTTGTTGCACCTATGACCTTTATTGATAATGAGGTATAACGATATGATTTCCTGAAAAGAGCTTTCGAAAATTTGAAAGTATGATGCATTTGTTCATGTTTTATATGAATTCATTAAGCTCGTGTTGAGTTTCAATGAGAATCATACATCGTATCTGAATCTCAGTCAGAGAGATATTTGTTCAGTGTGTTGCTGAATTATTCTCATTTTGTCGTGTGAAATGTAATGTCGGGTATTTCTGGTAAAACTTGAAATCCGTACCGCACCTAAATACCTGACGGTAAAATTCACTGTTGACTTGAAAGTGTTGTTTTCAGAACATTTCCAGCATAGCTATCATGTATTTTGTTGTTGGTTGTTTGATTATGCAATTATTTGATGATCTTTCCTGATTTAATGCTCTGTCGACTGATTCCATTGCTTCATTGTGCTGTGTATTAGTGTACATTGAAACAATATCTAGTGTTACCAATGTCGCAATGGCCGGAAATTTTTTGTCTCAATTTTCCGTGTAAAATCTGTCGTATCTTTGATGTATGTTGTTTATTTCTTCACGATTTGTTTGAGAAAATAGTCAATGAATTCTGATCTGTGAAAGGTTGGACTGCATCATCCACTTATAATTGGGCGGCCCACGAACTTTCCTGGTGGGCGTCATTTTGTTCACTTGTATTTTTAGCATGAGGTACCAACTTGTAAGTGGTGCTAGTATTTTACTGTTAACTGGAATAATCGCCATGGCTAATTAACACTTTATATAAAACAGCCAAACATAATATACACTGACAATGTACACAATATCATACACAAAATGCAAACAACGAAGATATGAACGGTGTGTTGAGTTGCTTTTCCTTCATTATATAACAATAAATACGATAAATGAAATATGGTGCCTTCCGTCTACATATTCCACATAACTGAACTGAAAATACAGATGTAACACAGATGTAATAACAAATGATGTCTCCATCAAAACAAGATTTCTAGAGAAATTGAAACAAAAATGACATCAATAATACAAAAGGGCCATTCAACACACAGCTATTTATAACAAGATTGGAACTAATTTGGGATAATTGGATGGTGAAGTAATGTCGGTTTAATATGGAAATTTAAGGTCATCTTCTTTTCTTTTTACTAGTTTTTAAGAGTAACTTGTAATATTTCAACACTCAACTATAGAGCACAAACATGTTTTAGAAAATTTGCAAAATATGACCAAATTATCCCGAATTAGTTTTAATTAGTTTTATGTATTCTTGTGTTCAGCTATATGGGAATTAGACAGGAAAAGGTTCCAGTCTGCGTATCCTTAATAAACAAAAAATCAATTGCAAAATAAATTCAGATATTTATCCCCATAACGTGAGCATTATTCGTATTAACCTCACAATGTTTTTGAATATTAAAAACGAGTCAATATGTTTACGATTTAATTGAAAATATTCAGTAAGAATATTTCGAATACACGTTTTGAGTTCATGATTCTATTCTACATGCAAATATCTATCATTTGATATATCACTTGATAGTTGATAGATAGGCTAGATAGGCTAGATAGGCTTTCAAATAACGTTTGATGTGGTTGTGTGATGCGTTTCTATGTGTTAAAAGTATTAAAATATCGTTATTCAAAAGGAGAAAGTATATTGTTCTACATTAGTACGAAAACATTTTAGTAAAATCATTCTAATATCTCTTTGGAAATCCATTTTGTATTCTCCATGCAAAAACCTTTCCTTGATATATCACTTGATAGTTTAAAGTATGTTCTAGTACTTAATAAACTTCTAATTTTTTTGCATTTATGCGAATTTGGTACCAATGTAAATTATGCAAATTAAGGGCCGCGTCCGTACTTGACAGCTCCAAATTGTCAATTTTTTTGAAGTAGAGATAGTTAGCTTTCAAATTACGTATGATGATGCTGTAAGATTTGGCTTTTTGTATTAATTGTTTTTAAATATTAATATTGAAAAGGGTAAAATATTTATTCAATATAAATATGACAATATTTCGGTTAAATAATTTAAATATCTTTTTGGATGTCTGTTTAGTATTCTACATGCAAATACCTTTCATTTGATATATCACTCGATAGTTTAAAGGTATGTTTCGAGTAGTGAATAATAAATATCTAATATTATATCGCATTTATGCAAATTGGGTACCCGTCGGATTTATGCAAATTAGGGGCTACGGCCGTACTTGACAGCTAAATGTTGTCTATTTTCTTCAAGTAGAGATAGTAAGCTTTCAAATGATGTATAATGTGGCTGTATGATGTGGCTGTATGTGTTGAAATTTTTAAAATATTGTTATTCAAAAGGGGAAAATATTTTTTTCAATATAAATATGAAAATATTTCAGTAAAACCATTTTAAATATCTTTTTGGATATCAATTTTGTATTCTACATGAAAATACCTTTCATTTGGTATATCACTCGATAGTTTAAAAGTATGTTTAGAGTAGTTAACAATGAATTTCCTAATTTTATATCACATTTATGCAAATTGGGTACCCATGTGAATTATGCAAATTAGGGGGTTATGGCCCTACTTGGCAGCTCCACATCGTCAATTTTCTTGAAGTAGAGATAATAAGCTTTCAAATGATGTATGATGTGGCTATAGTAAAGTGGGTACATTAAGTGTGAAAAATAGGTGAGCCTGCCGCTCGCCTAATTCCAGAGGAAATTGAAAATAAGCTGTTCAAATCTCTTAAGAATTCAAGGTGTTATTTTGGTCATTTTCATGATGTATTTAATTTGTGATAGGGTGAAGGTTGTCATGAGTGTCAGATATCCCTTTTTCCATGTTCCTGAATATTCTTCAATCTGCTTGAGTGGTGTAGCATAATTGAGAGTGGTGTTTAACTCTTGATTATACCAGATGTAAATTCCTGCAATATTTGATCGGTGATGTTAGCCAAATGGGTTGTTTTCTTACCTCTTTTCCCCTTTTAGCCAAATAGCTTCAGTTTTGACTGTGTTGACCGTCAAGCCTGAAAGTGAGTGGAACGCGTGCATTATTTCAAATATTTTCTGACATGACTATTTATCTGTTACAAAGGTCGTCAGGTCATCCGCAAATGCGCATATTTGCATTCACCGCCTCCTGTGCTAATACCATTAACATTGGCATCGTCATTAAGTTAATTAAGAAGATTTCTAACGCTCGGACGAACAAAAGGGTGACATTGGATCTCCTTGTCTTACCCCTTTCACTGTTAAAATAGCCGGTGCTGAAATCATTGTCCATAACGCAACCGCTCAAGTATGTGTGAAATGTAATGAACCATTGTTTAAAGAGTGGGCCAAAGCTATATGTATTTAAACATTTCATAATGTTATCTCATTCTAAACTGTCGAAAGCTTTCTCAAAGTCTATGGCAAGCAGTATTCCGGGAGGCATTTTCATCTGTATGCCAGAGAATATCCACTATCAGCCTTATGTAGTCACTTATATCTCTGTCTTTGACGAAGGCGCTCTGCTGACAGTTAATGAGGCTAGGTTAAACATTTTAGACGATTGGCGAGACATTTTTCAGCTACTTAAGCGTCGGCGTTGATAAGAGATATCGGTCGCCAATTTTTGATGTATTTGGTGTTCTCCCCTTCTTTTCTATTAGTGTGATCACTCTTTGTCTCAGGGAGTTGGAAAGACGCCCATTTCAAAGCAATAGTTGAGGGAACCAACTACTGTTAGCCCTATTGTTAGCCAAAATTATGTGTAGAACTCTGCTGGCAATCCATCATTGCCAGGGATCTTATTTGTTAGGATCATGGTGAGGGCGCAGTAAATTTCATTGGTTATTGGTGATTCGCAGTTTTTCATTAGCTGCAACCTAAGATTGGGGATGCTTTCATTTTTCAGGAAGTGGTTGTCAATTATATCCCTTTTGGGGTTGATTTTGGAGGAGTAGAGAGTCACTATAAAATGTCTTCAACTCAAAACGAATGCCTTTCTTCGATGTTTTCAGTTCATTGTTTGCGCAAATGATTCTTTTGATATGCCCTCTTCTCCCTCTCTCTTCTCCAGCCCTAGAAAATGTTTTTCTCGCCCTTTTCATGCCATCTGACTCTTGAACGAATAATTGAACTTTCCGTTAGGTAATCATATTCCTTCCCGAGCTCTTCTTTTGCATTTTGGAGCCTGAAGATGTCTTCTTCTGACGCATTTGACCTGAGGGAGGTCTCTAAATAGGAAACTGCTCTCTCGAGTTCATGAATTCGTTTCATTATTGAGCATGCGAATGAGGAGGCCGGTCTCATTTGCATTTAAAATCTCATTTAAAAAATGATGTAGGATGATTGTCATCGCGCCACTGAACTAGTCCCTATCACACGGAATAGGGAACCATGATCTATGTATTTCAAAATTCTACGTCCTTTGGGCCGGGCTCTGCAGCATACCGCGGGCCAGGTTTTCCTGATACATTTGCGTACCGCAGCAGTAATACATTTTCGCAAATCTACACAAATTGAAGAATATGCCGTAACGAGGTGAAAATGTTCACGGTGTGACAGGTTGGACAGACAGAGTAACACGGTCCCTCCAGGGACCGTGAAGTAACTTACCTCGTTTTATTGCATTCCTTTCATTTCAGATCCTCTAATTTTTCCGACAACGCACCGCCGCTAATGTCACCGTTGTTGTTGTTATTATTGTTTGAAGAAAGAGGTGTACGGTTTGGAAGTCCTCTTCGTGATTACCTAGGGGAATATTTTGACTATGGTTTTGAGGCCATGTGATGCTACCATCGTCGCACTTCTTGGGAAAAATCGTCGGAATGTTAGAGTGTTTTGTTCTCGCACCACCCTTAAAGTGTCGGCTGCAAATTCACACATCTGTAAAATCACTTTTCTTTTTGACGTCCGTTCTCATCAGCAATATTCTTCTTTTCGATATCTTTTGTAAGGTTGGTATTTGAGTTTGAAGAACTTTACACCCGGTGATCGCTCATACGACTCTTCGGGACAGTGAGCGGAAGCACATACGTAATCCCCCATAATTTCCATGTCAGTCGTAACCAACAAAATGGCGATCTATAGCAACCTAACAAATTGTACCCCTGAGAACAACAGTGCATTGCGCCTATGACGTCATTGCCATATTTATGCAAATATGTCATTGGTATGTAAATAAGTGATGCTGCTTTTATTTATTCCCGGGGAGGATACTGCAGCGATTGGGGACGGGGTCAAGTTTTAGACTGCCAGACTAGCGGAAGTGTCCACATTTTAGAAACAAGCATAGAGGAGGGTCACATACAGTACAAGTGCGCATGGAATTCCTTCGGCCCACCCCTTTTAATTACTGAAGGCTCCCTATGAAGGCTTTTACGGGATGTTGAGGGTCGCGGTCACAAAACATGAACACCCCGCGCGGTTATTGAACCGCTCTCGTAAGGGCGGAGATTGTGTAGCCTAGCACTTTGACTGTGAAACGGCTTCGCGTGGAGCCCTACATATCGAGTTCGAATCTGATCGAGATTTACTGAATTGAGCGACTTCATTAAAATACAAGCTGTGTACTTGTCATTAGCACAGTCCGAAATTCCCGTATGTACTTTCTATGTTTCCAAGAATTTATCTAACGAAAGTACAGTAAGTGTTACTCTCCCGGGTCTTAATTCTACCCTGGATGTAAAAAAGAGACTTTACATAAATTATTCTACAGTGTTCAATAAATCACTCCTTAGTTGGCCAAGCGCTGACCTAATTATCACCTTGTTTTGACCTTATCCAGGTCAGAGGTTTGTTAACCTGTTATGAGTATGGATACCTGGATACTAAAGAATTTGAACACCTAGTACCTACTACGGCGTTCCTCTAACAGGATGCTCGGTATTGTCAAATTCATGATAATAGTCGAATGGCAAAATGGAAATTCTACAACAACTTCGGTGATATAATTCTTCTTGATAATAAATGTATCCTAAGTTATTGTTGATTAATGTTGTAACTACATGTTTCACAACTATGTTATTTGTTGTAGTCGGCGAAGTTACCCGTGTTGGAATTGACTAACTTTTCTGTTTCCTGCAATGTCAAATGATTGTATCAGTATAAGGACTATGCACAAGCTGTACTGTGTCACCCTAATGAAGTGGCCAGATCACAGTCAGTGAATAATCGCAATCATATCAATCCACAATCCAATGGCATTAGGTCAGAATTCATAGACAATAGTTGTAAACATAGACACAAAACAGCACAGAACAGACAGTAAATAGACGGTACACAAACAAAGTCATATTCATGAAAGAAAGATATATGGACCTCTGGCCAAAAGACAGAGAAGTGATCTCAGGTGTTTCGAAAATAGTAAGCGCATCCTGCTTCACATGTGACATCCGCCATATATCAATCTATAAGTCAGATAGGTAGTGGTCACTAACTAAGGCCCAATGTCACCGATGCCATCAGTGATCATTTGTCGAAGAGAGATATTGTATTTATCTACCATATTTATCTATCTGTTTATTTAAGAGTTTGTAATATCAGTCCAGATACATGGACACAGATGAATTCGGTAACCTGCATGAAATCTGCAGTTCTGTTTCAATCATTTCTCGACAGAAAAAGGCCATACAAAGAGTAATTGAGTACTTATCTGATTGTAAATTTAGCACAGGGACACATTTGTGGTCAGGTACACCTATTGGGTCTTACAGATGATTACTTTTTTCTTCTTCTCCTCCTCTCTATGATGATGATGATGATGATGATAGCGATGACAATGATTATGGTATGTCGATGATGTTGTTGCAAAAGCAAGTGATGTAATCTTTGTATATCAGAACTGCAGATTATCAATGCTGACAAATCTACGCTGTTAAACAAACGCTCGGATTTGGTTTCAAAATGTCGCCACCAAAACAAATATTATCTACCGAATTTTAACACCACCTATAAATAGAATGTTACGTCCCGATCATACATATATAAGAGTGTTGAACTAGTCTTACTTTTACTTCATCTGTCTGATGATTGCAGGATTCATGAAACTTGAGTAACAAATACCATTACTTTGTACTTTAAGTAATTTTGTTATATATATATATATATATATATATATATATATATATATATATATATATATATATATATATATATATATATATATATATATATATATACAGGTTATATATAACCAGGTTTGGATGGAATTAATAACATTGATAAAGATGTTAGCATATGCATGTAGTTACTGTACTGTTTTTTAACATTTGAATTCTGCTTGATTGAGTTAGTTTACATGATTTAGTAAGGCACTACGTGAAACAAAAACCTTTCTCTGTGAAGTTTCCTGCTATTTAAAGGTTCATTATCGCCATCTTTTGACCTATTTTACCAATATTGTTGCGAAAGGGCAGTTGCTGATGTTGTTCGCCTTATTGAAAGATGTCAAAAAAATGGTCGACCATAGGCAACTTCTATCCCATCTGCATATACTGTGTAGAAAAAAACTCGGGTAAGGAGACTTAGGTTTACTATTAACCCAATCTGGCAAAGCATTGACCTGCGATCAGACCACACTACTAAATACGAGGCCGCTGTAAGCATCCGCGTGTGAAAGAAATAAAACTACAAAAAGTGAAAGTTGAGAGCGCAGTGTTGCAGTGTCCGGGCTTCCCTACTACCGATGCCGTTTGCTCGGTTACATTTTGACGGTCAGTATTTCATGTAGATCTTGACGGCCAATCCTGCTTTAAGATATACTATTCTTTGCTGCCTACAGAGCACGTTTTTGTAATGGGCATTTCAAATGCCTAAAAGCTGCAAGAAGCCGACAACAAGACTTCATGGCATGTTTTTCGTCTCGTTTGTACCTCCACGTAGACTTGCCCAAAGCCTGTTGGTATAGAAATGTCGGAGTAAATTGTAGGAATAAACTTTAGTAGACAGTCACGATAGTGTTGAAGTGATAGCGAAATATAAGCGAAATTTAAGCAATATACAGTATTTTGGCGGCTGACAACATGTTCATTGTTGGTCTGCGTTGCAGGACTGTGTTGCCGGCTGTCAGCCCTGCCGATTACTAAACCGATGGCAGCGTCTCGGATCTGCAGGATCAGTTTCTACGCCAAAAGAGGAGGTTTTCAATCCCAAACTTACATTAAGCTTCGTCTTAGAGCACACCCATCTCGTATACTCATAGGAAATTGCTTAAATGTCCGTCCCTAGGGGTTGGGATGGGAGATAGTGGTCTTTGTCTTAGCACAGGTTTCTCCTTGCTATTTTCACTGGTTAAGCAATGATTTTTTTCCTTTACCGAGTCAGGTATTTTTCTTTTACAATTGTACGCACACGTTGTGGAATGACCTTGTTTTGTCATTGTGTTGCGTATTTCCTGATGTGTTTGATTGCCTAATGCGCCAAAGCAGACAAAGGTCAATTACTAATCCGTGGACGCTGTCATCAGATTTCAATGGGTTAACTTTGACAAAGTCAACAACGAACGTCATAGTTCATCCCGTGATAATCTGGTGACAGCGTCCACAGCTTAGTAACTTAACACTGTTGCTATGGCACATTTGGCTATCAAACGTGTCAGATAATAGACACTACACTACGATAAAACTTGGCGTAAGACTGTAAAAGGACAAATACATGAAACAGGGAATGGAAAAAAATAATCTTTCACAAAACCAATACTAAAGATGAGACCACGACACGAAAGATTGGTAGAATAAAGGTTTATTGACAATACATATCATAGTCAAACGTATTAAAATACAATTAACAATAGTAAGAAGAATCCTGTGCTGAAACCAACACACCACCAACCCGTCTCCTGCCGACGGGCATTTAAGCATACCCTATTAAATCATGTGGTGCGCGTATCGTGTATTTTCACATCACAACAAATTCATAAATATCTAGTAATATTTATTATTTTATCTCTATATAAATAATATGTGGGAAATTTAACCTTCATTCTATTTTTAAATTCGATTGCAACGAAATGCGTTGAAAGCTTAAATCTTTCTTCACGAGCAAGCTTAGCAACAAATTTGACATTGACGTTGAACACCATTGAATATTTCTTTTTACTTGGAGTGAATGGGGTTAATTTCCTCCAAAGATTGTTTGGGTCTCGCTTGCATTTGCGTTAAAGAGTTGGTCTTTTTTTCAGGGGTCTGTTTCTAGTGCTTGTGGTTGTTCAAACAGAGTCTGTGGCTCACATAACTTCGTCTCACGGTAAAATGAGGTCAACAGTTCATGCGGAGACAAATAACAGTCTCGTACCGGATTTTATATCGATCACAAAAAGGGCAGGCTTTTTTTCTGGAGAAATTATCCCTTCGGAAGAAATAACTGTACCTTAAAGACACGCAAAAATATCCGCTAAAAATTAAGTCGTGCTTTCCAGTTGGAAATTACCGCCAGCAAAGACAAAAGCTTAGATCGAGGATGTACCCAGGAGTACTTGCGTTGATAATAGTGATCTGTCGTAAGGGAGGCCCGCTTCGCATCTCAGACGACATTTCCACGTCAGAGTCTTCTACTGCTCATACTCTTCGTAGTTCATTTCGAAAAGAACAGTGACATTCGAAGTAACATACTTAGTGTTGTTCTCATTGTATGTAGAGTTGTCGATGGCGACAGTAAATCCATTGGGATCTGGACTGACTGGTTGAGATTCTGCAATTCCAGTTTAAGTTGCACGTACACCCTGTTCAAAGTCCAGCATCTCGACGCTCACTATGCAGTTCTACAGAATTTACACATACACTAACAGGTATGTTAAGAGACTGGATATAAATTACAGGGGGGGTCGCCATTTTTCGCGCAAGCATTTTTGAAGGGTCTATTTATTTATTTATTTATTTATTTACTGGCTGGGAACAACGGGCTTTCGCCCAATTACAGTTCCAGCAAAGAAAAAGAAACTAACAAAGAGCACAACAATGAAACAAGACAGTAACAACACAGTTAAAAAAAACAATCAATGGTAAAAAATACAGATCTAAAAAGAATAAACATTATTAAATAAAAATCTGCGAAATTGCCCATAGTTACAATTAAAAATATCAAAAGTCTCATTGTTTAAAATACTATTCAAATTTTTCATAGTTCTCTGTAAAAATGCTGAGGAATGAGCAATGACTCTTGATACATTAGTTTAAAATGTTGTTTTGAGCGCAGAGTGCGAGAAGGCACATGCAGACAGATACGCTCTAGAATTTCGGAGCTGTTATAAAAAGAGAACATACATTTGTAAAAGAAGGTGGCGTCCATAAAACTCCTACGCTCTTGTAGAGATGGGATTTTGAAGAAGGTACAGAGTTGGTTGTAGTAGCCAGATGAGTAGGTTATGCCAGTTTTACCGCACAAGTATTTGAGAAATTTACACTGAACTCTTTCGAGACGGTGAATGAGATACAGCTGGTGTGGAGACCATACTTGACTGGCATACTCAAGCTGGCTCCGGACAAGTGTTATATACAGGGTTTTGAGAGTGTCGACATTGCTAAAATTACGTGAGTTACGTTTTATAAAACCTAGCAGCTTGAAAACTTCTACAGTAATTGTGTAATGTGCGCAGAGTAGTTTAGATTTTGGGTGAGAAGAACAATTTTGTGCAAGCCTATGGGGGAGGGTCACCTTTTTTAATGCATCAAAGCTGAAATTGCATGTGCACGTATTGAAGAATATGGAATATTGAAAAAAGAAAAAATACCTCCTAGGACTTTCATTTCCTGCAATTTCCATTTTCGGCGTGCCCTTCGGGCGCAAGTTTCAGGTATAATAAACAATGTATTGATGATCCAAGCAGCCACATTGATTTAAGTTGTCATGATTTCTATTTATTCAACTCCACTATTGTGCATAACTTTTCCCTGTAATGACTCTTTGAATAATAATTTGGGAGATCACTTATTTGGCATCATTCTCCCACTGACAATACATTGGGTATAGGTCGGTGTCAAACGTTCATGTCGCTGTATGTACATTTTTTTATTTTGAGGGGACTGACAGAATACAAACTATCCAAAATAGTGCATAGTGAAATGGCTTCACAAAGGCTGATATACGCGATACTCGATGGAATATGATGAAATTGACAACATACGTGTTTTTTCTTGGGTAGTACTACTTGAACTATTCTACAGACCGTTTTTTTCCGTACAATGCAAGATAGTTTAACAATTTGGTGAAATTCCAAAATCAAATTTCTTGCTCACACATTCACAGGTAATTACCCTAGTCTGATCAAGTATATTAATATCAATAATCAAGAGTCTATAAATACACAGATGTAGCTAGTTTTGTATTTAAAAGAAATTATTCATAGCTTCTCAAAGATTATGTATGGAGGACCTGTGTATTTTCTATTTTGCCTGGGAGTTATTGTGTGTTATCACTGTATACCTAGGGAGTCCAAAATGGGAACTTTCCAGAGAGAGTTTCAAGTTGCATGCTGCTCTGGAAGGTTTGAGTGTCAGCGTGTGCTTTCTAAGTCAGGTATTTCTCTATTTTGAGTTTTACTCAAGTCAGCAGATATGTAAAGAAACCAGTGAGTGGCAGAGATCGAACTTCATGCGGATCGGACTGTTTATTTAAACCCTACGTCATCCTATACTTAGCGATCAAACAAACGTTGCTCACCGTGCGTGCCATACATGCCGTATATGTGCAATACACACTGCACACTGAGATGATAGTATCACCACAAGTTGAAAGCTGATCTTTCTGCAGCAAATTGTGTGTTAACTGCGAACTTGATTCCGTTTATGAGTTCAGTCAGAAGTCTGAGATTGTCATGAGAATATTATTTATGATTGTTCCACTGAACTTTTGTCGATGCGCGGAGTTAGCAGAGGAAGACTTCAATTGGTTCAACATGTCCCCGCCGAAGATCAAACAAAGAAACAAAGTAAACAAAGATCTAAGATGGCTGCGCCCGTGGTGGCTGAACTGGACGCTGCTTAGCAGTGAATTGCGTGTGTTGTCGCCGACTTTCATGTGCGGACATTACACGGGACTTACAATTGTGCTCATCATCGAACATTAGTTAAAGTCACGTGTGAACTATTTGTGTTTCCCAGCCGCTTGGTCAAGTCTGAGGTACCTCTGCGGTAACGTTAAGTTTTCCATAGAAATTGTTAAGCATTTAGAAAGGGTTTGAACAGAGTTTTTGTTCTGAAAGTGTGTTCGACTCCTACCGTTGAGAGGTTGATCAGTACTGTTATTGTTACCATGGAGTATTATTTATAGTTTTGAAGTACGGTTTTACTATTTTACATGTAGACCCCGATATGTTACACAATATAGTAATATACAGAAGTTGATTATATGACTTTGTGTTAGTTTCTCATTTCATGCCCCATGCTCTGTAGCCCTGCGTACAGGTCTGTGCACATGTGTTCCCAGCATTATATGGCCTCTACCACAGCCCTGCAACGGTCTATGAAGAGAACTGAGGTCTCTGCGGCCTGGATCTGGACCGCAATGAAAAAACGGTCTTTTTGGCCGAAATTCTGCTCTATTGGGGCAAAATCCCTTCCCTGCCTACCTTTACCTCCTAACCAATCCCAGAAAAGAAGCGATTAACTTCTCCTAACGTCCAAAACCGCTCATTTTCTGAAACATAACGTACTCGACAAGTTGTTTACCCATGGAGATCCCCATTTTGAATCTCGCTGCAGAGACCCCAGTTATCTCCACAGACAGTTGCAGGGCTGTGGTGGAGGCCGTATAATGCCAGGAACACACAGACCTGTACTCAGGGCTACATGCTCTGTTGCTGCTCTAGAGAGGTTAACGCCAGTCTCGGACTTGTTGGCCCTGCTAGAGAAATAAATTTGGCTGAGCTTTGGTCAGTTATTATTCTGCCGTCTCGAAACATCGGTTGCACAAGCAACATTTTGGTGAAATTCCACAATCCATTTTTTTCCAAAAATAACTCAATACAGACCTTTGTAAAATTTGACCCCCCCTTCAATCATTGATTGTAAAATGTGACCCCCCCCCCTAAAAAGCGAATTTGTAAAAGTCAACCCCCCTGATTTCCACCGACCCCCCCCCTCCCTGTAAAAAACAAATGCTTCCTTATAAAGGAGAACAAACATACTTTTATGGACAAAGGCGAGCACGTTTCTTGGCGAAGCAAAATCAAAACACGGCAGAAGTACATGAAGTAGGTCACGGCCTTGGACTCGGTGCACGAACCTGATTGAACACTTCAATAACTTTCACCCAAAATTATTATTCATAAGCACTTCCATATTTAGGGTCGGGCCAGTGATAATGCTATAAGGCTAGTATATGGTGGCGAACGTATGTAGTCATTTCTGGCAATCGAGCAGCGACAGAAACGATCAATCACCAAGGGTAAAGCTAATTTGCTAAACGATATTTTGTCTTGAATAGTGAGTCGAATGAGTCATAAAATATCATATTTTTAACGTGCAATACGAGGTTGAAACCAGAGCTATCCAGCTATAGCCAACCTGGACTAGCTCATTTCACACGCGCCCTCAAACAGTCGCTTTCGTCAATTGATTATTTTCACTTGTTATACGCGGCGTTAGCAAAGCTCTCTCATAGACAAAAATGTAACAGAAAAAATAAAACTTTCATAACTTCATTAATATTCAAGCCATGCCCACCAAAACCTTATCAGTTCTTGCCATTTAGATCCTGAAGCTGTGTACCAAATTTGGTTGACATTCCTTCAGCAGTTCTTGAGATATCAGGTATACAGACAGACAGACAGACAGACACACACACACACACACACACACACACACAGACATCGGTAAACCATATGCTCACGTGTGTGAACACGTGAGCAAATAATGTATGGATGTGAGGACCCTTTCCCCATAGCTTTACACAGGCACGTGAATGTAGGTATATGATGATGAACAGTAATGATAAATTATTTGAGGCCCACAAGTATTTAAGATTTAAAAGGTACGGACGCTATTTCTAAGAACGAATTGTTAATAGACATACGCAGCATTGAAGTAAATATGATTTTTTTTCTGAGGATATGGATTGTTATAGTGTTCCATTTAATGTTGTTTAATTGTTCATCTTAGCAAGGATTATTTATGCCTACATGTATACTTCAGTGCAGTATGCACGAGTCAGAGAATGTTAAGGAAATGTGTGTTAATCAAAGATGTTGCCCTTGTTAGGGGTCCATGCAGTCAGCAACACACATTTCCTTTAGGGTTTAACTGATGTGATTACCTGATTACCTATGGATGTACAAATGAGAAAGTAACGCCATCAATAGCAAAGTTTGGAAAGAAATTCCGTCACGTTGTGTGTGCAGATATGTGTTAGTGTGTCAATTAATGTGTGAATCATCTAGAAATAATATCGTCAGTTTCATATATCACAAAGATTAACAATATGTTATATTTGCATTTTTGTTTATTCAGGTTCAATATTGGTTTGATGAGCTAGCTTCTTTTCAGCAGCATCGTTCCTTCAGCAATCTACTGCATGAGATGTGTATGTCAATGATATAGCACTGGTGTTGAGGAGCCCTGCCAGGATTAGGATTATACTTCAGTGACCTTGTAAATAGAATCAGTGAACGCTAGTAATTCCTGATCATGGCAGAGGCTCCAGGGGCAAGTACCATCTGCCCACTGAACATCTTGTTTCTAGACCTGGCAAATGGATTGACAGAGGAGGATGTGGATTTAATGAAGAACCTACTCCGAGGAAAGCAGGTGTCTGAGCAAGAGATGAAAGAGCTAAGAAGTGCATGGGATGTCCTCCATCATTTAAAGAATCGGGGAGATATAGGAGGCGGCAATTTACATCTCCTTGAAAACTTGTTTTCGGCCATGAACAAAGAGCCCTTAAAAGGAAACTAATAGAATTCCAGAGAAAACATGCTTCAACCACTGGTAAGTAGTGTGAATTATTAAATATGCAATCTCTTTTCCTCTTTTAACTGTGGTAAAAATAATGATCTTTTGATATTTTAACTTTCTACAGAGTTAGTACCCGAAGAACTTGATATTGATTTCTTGATATAATGAAATTTACAATAGTTGCCTATTTAGAGTCTGATTTTGATACTATTTTTAGTATAAGTAGTAGTGTAGTAGTAGTAGTAGTAGTAGTAGTAGTAGTAGTAGTAGTAGTAGTAGTAGTAGTTTTCTAACAAATTAGTTATTCAATATGAAAATGGCTATTTACAAAAATGCATCAAATTTATATGCATCAAGTGAATATGAAATTGTTAAAATCGACGAAAATCAAAATACAAAAGCCAGGACTTCTACAAAATTAATGGAGAAATAGCGAAGAATCAGAAACTGTGTGCGCGGTAGAAAACTGGACGAGGGACAAAGTGTATTTGTTGAAAACATCCTATGTCGAAGTTTCTTGAATGATCAGACTGACTGTCAAGGGTCACGATCTGTAAATGAAAAGAATAGACTAGAAACGTTATGTGTAGGTATGTCCCGCCATCGAACTTCGACCGATCCGAAGATCCCGTGAGGAGTACGGTGTCTAGAGTTCGTAGACTACAACGAAAGGGAAACACGAAACTCTGAGTATGTGAACAATGGAACAAGAAATACTAGAATGAAAAACCACTAATTAAGTAAACGCTAAACGTTTAGAGTACCATTCACATTCACTAAACAAAGGTCATTATTGATTGCTCAGGTATTTTTGACGATTTCAAGTTGATGACTTAGTTTAAAATAAGACAATTCATTTTGAAGACGAGATTTAACGCCAGTTTTAAAACTTTTTCCAAAGGTTTAGTGGGAAGATCATTTTCGTTTCTTTTGTTACCTCGACTTATGTAGCTGGACATTTCGCGACAGCATTGATGTAAACGAAGGGACGGTTTTCTTTTTTCGAGAGAACTTTACCGGATTTATGTGGAGGATTAAAATAAGCCAGTGGCGTGGGATAGTCGTATTCTTACCGCTTAAAAGCTGCTTTGATAAACATGTAAGGTTGTTGAAGAGATTATTATTGTAGTCACATTGAAAGACAGTGTATAACAACAATCTCTCTCGTCACAGAAAATAATTTGGGGTCCGACAATAGCTAAATTTGAAAAGCAGCATGCTTGTTGCGTATGCACCATGACTTAATCTCTACAAATAGTATCTTTCTTTTAAAGAAAGTGGAGCAAGCCTTGAAATTTAGAATCACGGAGACAGGGAGTTGTAAAATGCTCAGCCAATACGTATCGGAGGCGTTAGGAAGACGTTCTGTTTAGAGAACCTTGATAAAATATTTGTAAATAGCACATTTCTGGATTTTGTAAAGCAGGTAGTTGATTTCATTAGAATGGTGAAGTTCATAACAATAATGTATTGGCGTCCAAGTTATCAATTTTTCTCCCCTAAGGTAGGAGGTGATCGTATTTACCTTGTAGTGGAATTGCCTTCAAAATGGCATTGTATATGCGTTTAGCGATGCGACGAGAATTAATGGATATCAATCTAGAATAGATGACGAGTTAGTAAACCATGTTTTTTGCTGCTGATCAATTAATTTGCCAATCTTTGTGATGCCAGAGTTGATAAAATAATCTATTTTTAACGTCTCTCTCGTGTCTGGGTGAAGATTTCCTTATTGTAAAACAGGGACTCTCGAAAGACCTCATCAATGTTTATAGAAATTGTTTTACGAATGTTGACAGTGAATAGCAGCAAGTCAGCAAGTCATTGTCAAAGTTTGTACTGCAAATGAAAGGGGTATCAATTTCAACTTCGAGAAGATTTTTAGAGTATCAGAGGCTTGGAACTTGATTGAAATTATGGTCAACAAAGCGGAAAATAAGATGGTCATAGTCGGAATATAGATATCTGTGAACAAACTGCAGGCGAAAAGACTTGATACGAGACGGTAAATGACGAGGCCTTGTCCTCCTCCATTGATAGGAAGGTATAATTTTGCTGCAGGGATCCAATGTTTCCTTGCCAAAAGAAATAATGGAGGCGGGACTGAACGTAGGCCACCGTGCCGGCAGAAGGGCAAAGTGAGGAACAACAATACACAAATTTGTTTGCTAAAGGTTATTAATAATCAAAATTCTCCCACGATAAGATATTTTTAGAGCGTGTTGATTCCAGTAGTCAATATCATTTGATGGTTTATCAACCAGCTCAGTCAAATTTCTGCTTTCAAATTCCAACCAAAAGACCTTCCGTCTTACCAATATTTGTCTTAGAGTTTGACGCTTTATTATAAATATTAAGCCAGAGGTGAAGTTTACTAAAATCATCAGTATGAGTTATTATAAAATCAACATCATCAGCATACGCGGAGAGAGTACAAGTTGTATGAGACACTGGTATGGTAACACCTTTGATACTACTTTAGTCCGGATTTTATTGAGCAAGGGCTCTATGGCAATAATGAAAAATTATGCGGAAAGGGAACAGCCCTGGCTGATTCCTCGGTTAAATGAAATAGGGGCAGTGAGGTTGTTATTGACCCGGACTTAACTCTGTGCATTGCTTTAGTAAAGTAATGTAGTTGATAATTTTTTGGCCGAAACCAAAAGCCTCTAAAGTGTGAAAAAGGTAATCATGATGCACTCTGTCAAATGCATTTTCTTGATGAATTGTAATCATAGCGAGAGGAATATTTTCAGCATTAGCAAATTGAAGGCAGTCTCTGAGCATAGCAATATTATCGTGAATTTCCCGTCAGGGGACACTGCAGCTTTGATCATTATGAATAATGGTACTGAGAACATTACGAAGCCGGAGGGAGAGGGTCTTTGTGAGTGTTTTTTGTAATCGCTGCAAAGAAGACTAACTGGCCGCCAGTTTTGAATTGCCCGAGGATTTCGGCAAAAAACTTATAAATAAAATTGCTCGTCTACAAGGCGATGGTGGTTCCCAATCGCGAACGGATTTGATGGACACTTCATGATTGTCTTCACAAATAACCGACCAGAAATTCTTGTAAAATTCGTTTGGTAAGCATTCAATCCCAGGAGAGCGACCATGAGAGAGGTTTTCACTGTTTTTGTGAGTTCGACATAAGTGATTAAATTGTCTAAACCTCTTTTTATATGGCAAACTGTCGTGCAGGAGTTTTTCAGAGTTGTTATCAATCGGATCCGGAGAATACAGATCTTGATAAAACGAGTACGTAAGTTTTCTAATTTCCTTTGATCTTCAGTAAGTGAACCGTTTGCCCCTCTGTAGATGGATAATAGGCTTTCTTTTCCCATTAAAATTATTGGGAGTATCATTCGTACTCATATGCCTATGTTTTGCGCGAATTACCGCCCCTATAGTGTCATAGTCAAAAATGTCCTTAAGAAGATCTTTCTTAGCTTTATAAACAGTATGGACGGACGGGTCTTGGAATAGGGAATTTCCTAGCTGCTGAATTTCTTTTTCAAGGTTGCGTTTCAAAATATTTCTTTCTGTATTTTGTGATAACGATATTGCTGAGTTAGCTTCTTAACTTTATTTTTTTTCCAAAATCCCACCACTGTTGAATGTTATGATCATTGGAATTTTTGACGCCAATTTCCCAAGAAAAAGGAAATAAGGTCAACGTAATCATTATCATTTCAAATATCTGCATTCATATGCCACACTAGATTATGGTGATAAGTGCATTTGATTACGCCACGCATTAACTAATTCAAAACGATGAATAATTTTGTTGAGGAGTTGTGAAGTATGAGGGTTCGGCTCTCTACCAGAACGGTCAATATCAGAATCAATTGTGAAATTGAAATCTCCACCCGAGAATATCGGGTCACTGTTAATGAATTAAGACGTGTTTTAAGTATTTTAAAACACTGGAAACGTTCCGCAGAATTTGAGGGGCATAAACATTGGTTACATGCACTGGTTGATCATTGATAAGCATGTGTACGTGAAGGAGATGGCCGTTCATTAAGTCTTCGTGTAAAGGATGTCAAGGTTATGCTTTGGTGAGAAAAGAATCGCAACTCCTGCTTGATTTGTACTATTATGAGAAAAAGGAACTTTTCCCTTCCAAATAACTTGTCACTTTTTTCGTCACTTTCCAACGCGTGCGTTTCTCGAAGGAGCTGAAAATCAGTATTGAGATATTCGAGAACTTGATATCTTTTGAGTACATCTCGGCAGCCTCGGACATTAATGTCAACCCAGGAATGCTTGTCATAGCAGCTAGTAAAATGAAATAAAGACTAAACATAGCGGAGAAGGTTAATTGACGAATTTACCTGTAGTTTTAATGTGCTGCTTTAATTTAGAGCTAATTTTTGGGCTCCAATCACAGGTTGGGATTTACGACATGTATTGAAAGCCGTGTTTAAAAGTTTAAGATCCGGACAAAACTCGATGCATCTGTTAACTATTTTCTTTGAGTGAAGAGTATCCTTAAGGAACTTATTGATTGATTGAAAGGACGGCAACTGGCGGTTATTTTTCAAACGTCTAATTATCGGATAGTTCTGATGTCATAGACGTCGTTTCATCGTGATCATTTAAAGATGGGGAAAGGTGAAGGAGCGGTTAGTACCCTCTCTTCTACACTGAAATTGTCTTTTATCGGCAGGCAAAATCTCTGATGTGAGCACCTTTTCATTAGTAGATTTTTTGTCATTAGTACAAGGATTTTCTTTGTTGTCGGTTTCCATCTCATCAACATTTTCGATTGAAGTGTCTCCATTGTTAATGTTCGATAATGTGTCACCTTTGTTTGAGATAGACTCGCTACTGCCCTTGGTTGTAATTTTGTAATGTCATCTTTATCATCTATGTCACTTTGTGTCATATTGTTTCGTTTGCCATCGGTATTTTTGTCAGTAGTGATGACTGAGCTAACATTATGAATGTTATCGCTTTCGTCACCTCTTTTGTCATTATTGGCTACTTCATTGTAATAAAAGTTGTACCATAGCGTTGAATATTTTCCATCATGGCATGTTCATGCTCGTCAACCATTTCAGCGGCGTTTTTGTTGACATTGTTATCTTTCTTGCTCATTTTTTCCTGATTATCTGAAGCAATTTTCTTTTCACAGATTGTCTTAGACCAAGGACAATTGCTTTTTATGTGGCCAATGTTATGGCAGTTAAAACATTCCACTTCATCAAACGACAATTAAATACGATAACTTTTGTCCTCAAACGAAACATTGTAACATCGCAAAAACGTCAATGATTTGACATGTTTCAATCTTTCCGACTTGCTACCTAAAGGAATATTAACCCCGCCAACAACTCTACTACACGTGTTCAGTTCATTTATGAGAACTTGGTTTGGAATGAAAGGGGGTACTCCCGAAAGTATGACCTTTGTTGCGAGCTTCACCAAAGTTCTGTCGACACCCAACAACCGTCTAGTTCAAATCCGTCTTAACAAACTGTTTAAACCCAACTAGTTGAACTTAAAAACACAATAACTTCACCATTGACGCGAGCCGCAGTGATAATATTTCCAGGTCCGGTGATTTTTTTAATTTCTTCTACATATGTCTCAACTCTGACACCCTCAACAGATGAAAATTTTAAACCATGCTTTCGAGTGAGATCCCTGAACACCTGGCTTGCCGACGCCATCGTGCCTCACTGGCCTTGCCTAGCCTCGGCAAAGATAGAATCGAACACAATCGACCCCATATCCAACCAAAAGCAGCACAATTGACAACTGACCGAAAGTAGAACTCGGTGACAATACAAATCGGTGAAGATTGGCAAGGGATGTCTTCTCAGTCGACCAAAATCTTGCGATAATACGGAACACCTCAAACACAAGTCTGCACCGTAGTACGTTTTTACGTTTGTAACCCCGCCACCACAGGTTATGGGAATCTCCGTAGAGTAACGTCGTCATCCGCCCGACAGCATGCTTGTCGAAATTTTGTTCGACGATATTTTGAAACTGTTTATGAGCGGATTTCTAGTCGTAGTAGGTCCCTAATAACCAAGCTGTCCATGAGTGTTGGCAATTGTAATTTGGGCTGATACTTTTCGAAATATCGTCGGACAAAGTTTCGACAATGGCGGACTATGGGCGTTAGTCTACGTATATTCCGATTGCTGTGGTGGCGGGGTTAAAAACGTAAAAGTAAAAAGCAGCCCGTAAAAGGCAGAAATATCGTCCGAAAACACCATACCTTTAGACCCACAGCTATTGCTGTTGGTACTATTTAACGGAATCTTATGTTTTTTTACTGGAAAATTGATTTTCATGACATACTCATAGCGACACCAGAGCTTCGCCATTTAAATGTCCAAACATCAAACTTTAGAAATTCTCTGATTGACACAAGACAAACTAAATTCGTTTTTTTTTCTTTCCCATTGTAGATCCTGTTGACAACACATCTACATCTGTGTCAAGCAGAGGTAAAGATTCAAACCAAACATCAAGTAATGATAATGATACATATATTTATTAGATGTTCAGTTTTGTTGAAAAGTTATGTAATCAGCTTTGAAACTTAAAACGTACTTTGAAAACTCCACAATGAGCGTTGCCAAAGCAGGACATATACTAATTGTAATGTGTTCTGAGACAACAATTCCTTACATTAGGAAGTAATCCTGATTTCTTCATTTAAAATATTATAATATGGAGATTGTAAGGCTATCAGAGAAAGCGCTTCATACCTGGAGAATATTTACTAAAAATAACAATATTATATTACCTCAACAATGCAGTCTTCATCATTGTGCCACAGTAAACAGTTCATAATACACTCGTGGCCACTCTACAGTTAATTTAGCCAACTAGATGCAGTCAGAAAATCTGTTACTTGTACAAAGGCAAAACAAGCTCTATCTGGGGTTGTAAATTTGAGTTTACAATTGCCACCCTGTGTTCGAGATTAATGTAACATTACCAATACCATGCACTGGTCCATACACAAATCTTGTTCACGAGATTTCTGTGGTCCTCGGCAAGACTGTACTCTGGTGTCAGAATTTTGTGAAGAAAGAGTATTACACACAAAAATATATAAACACAGTCACCGTAATCCTTTCTCTCTTCTCACGTCGTGTTGAAAACAATATAGTCAGTTTTCTACTATTATCTGACTTAACACTTGATAGAAGAAATACTTTGCTCACATTTTCAATCCAATTAAATTTTGGCCGACGTAAAATAATTTCCCTTTTGGGAATAGATTAGGGCCGTGTCCACACTTACCCGCACTCACCTACCTGAATTTGGGCCAACGTTGACCTGTCAAAGTTCAGAATGACAGATTTGAATAACTACGCGCTGTTTCTGCTATTCATGATTTTCCTTCCTGTTTTATATGAGCACCACTAGCCATTTTAATCATCGGAAAGATCTTCACTATTTATTGGATGACCGTAGGATATAAAGGAAGTTAGGGCAACATCACACATTGTTTTCTACTTTTGTCAATGAAGCGATATATTGAATCGATCAATGTTTTATGATATGGAGAAGCATGGCGAGACACTTGTGAATTGATATTGCTTTGACCCTAATCGTGAGATCTGGGTCTCCGGGAAAACCAGTTATATGTTAGAGTGATTCGTATTAATGGTGTTTCGAATCCAAAGTGCAGATCTTTCATCAGTTGCTCAAATATGTTTTGTTTTCCCACAATTTAGTTTGATTGTACCGAAACAGGCTATCAGAGATCTGGTTGTTGTTGTTGTTTGAATTGGTGTTCATATTATACGTTTATATTTAGATGTTTTGTTGTTGTTGACCTATACAACTAAACAAATATAACTTGTGCTCTTTGTGTTCTTTGTACAGTTGTTTATCTTTACAAGTCGTGTTGTTGTTGTTTTGTTGGCCAATTAAATTCAACTGTTGTATTATTTTGTTGTTATTTTTTCAAATGTTATGTAGATGTCATAAGAAACGCGACAAAGACACTATCATTATTTGACCCGATACAACTCTCTGCCAACGTACTAGACTCTCTCACAGCCCCTCGTCCGCTACGCAGCTCTATCCACAACCATATGGTGATGCGCCCTCAACGGTCTTTCTAGCAAGCAAGCTCACCGAGCCAGCTGGGTTAAGCGTAGCGGAACTTGGGCTTCGCCGGCTCGCTGAGCCGAGCGAACCTCTGAGGGCAGTATTATATTATGGTCAGAGGTGAAGCAGGCGAGGGGCTGTGAGAGAGTCTACCAACGTACACTCTCTTCATCAGTCTATGAAGAAAGTGTACGTTGGCACGGCATAAGCTTATCGGGTCAAAGAATGATAGTGTCCTCCTTATTACATCTATATTACGTTTTAATCAACCACAACGCAACAGTTATGTTCGTTGAATTTTATTATTCAACAACAACATCATGACTAATAAACAAAAATACAAATAACAACAACAACAACCAGATTTCTGGGTTCCCCATGGTAGCAATTGTTAATAAGAGAGGGATGCTGGTAGGGTTATTTTTGGTCTGAATTTTGAGTGGTTTGTTGGTCAGACTGTTCGTCGACTAGGACCAGGGCCGACCTAACATTTCCACACATGCGAATTTGCGTCGGCCAAAACTTTATGTCGGCCCTGAACCTCTTCCCACCGGGACAAAACTTAATGTCGGCCCTTGGCCAACGCAGTGTGTCCGCACTGGTTGTTTTACGTCGGCTCAGGCTTACCACTGGTGCAACACCGACGCAAATTGATGTATAAACATCAGACAACTTAGTATGAAAATCAATCCACTTGATTTCAATTTCCCCGGACACTGTCTGTATGGGACACAAAAGTTTGCGTGATGCTATAGCAGTGATCTTATAAAAGTGTTTTGCCTCAATAAACAATTTATCGCATAGAGGCTTTTATGAATGTAAGTGATATCGTGTTTCTAAATTTTAACACAGGGTGCCAATCGTTAGCTTTCATTTGGATCCCTTGGCAGGGTCTGTTTTTTCTTTATACAAGAAGAATTGCTGACTGTATTAAGTAAGTTTGATCAACAGTAAAGTGGCAACAGGTGTACACATAACAGGTGACAAGTTCATTGATATATATTTCAACCAACAGCTTTCAATGTGTTTTCTACAGGGCTGCTGACAGTGAAAATCAATGTGGATGTAGATGAAAATGAAAGACAAAGACAAGAACTCGACCTTGAAGAAAGAAGGGTGAAACTAAACCTACAAAAGCAACTTTTAGAGTTAGTTCAGAAATATATTAACTCAGTACCAGAAAATGACAATGCCAAGCTTGGAGAATGTATGGATAAATTAAAAGAATTCGGTGCTGACTTGAATGGAGTTAAAATTAAGTCTGTAATTTTTCTTTTGAGTTTCCTGACAAAGAAGGATTTAGATTATTTCTGGCAGAAATATAAAGATGGTACGGTGGAGAAGGCTCTGAGTGATATACTAATACCAGCTGACATAAGAGAAAAAGCTGAGAACGCTGGTATTACCATAAGAATCACTCTGGAGATAGATGAAAAAGAGTACGAAGAAGTGAAACAGAAAATGCATGGTAAGTTGCTGTTGAAGTGATGAGAATACAACGATGTGAATGTCTTAAGGTAGTACGCACCTCGGAAGTGAAAGACTTAAACTTTTGCTCTAACTTTCCTCAAGGAATCTTTCAATCATTCTCTTTCAAAATCAAGAATAAAAATAGGGGGTCACCATGCAAATTTTGGTACTAGAGAAACAAATTACCCAAGATTTACCGATACCATCCCTGTGTTAACTCTATAGAGAAATATAAAAATTTTCGAATTTTGAAAAACTAAGCCGGTGAAAAGTTTTCTTTCACCAAGAGCTTTAAAATGAACCCCCACATGTGGTATATCAGAAGAGAATTGTAAAAGTTTGAAAGTCTGAATATCTGTCCCCGAGGCGCGTTCTACCTTAAACAGAATATGTTTCCGACATAGAAGGAATATTAAAAGACATCTTCGCTAAGAACAACATAACTATATATCCTCACATAACTATATATCTAAAGCAACTAAACCGGCTCCACACAATTCTGAAAATATTGTATGACAGTGTAATTATATGTCACATAGACAAGGAAATTTTTGTAATTTTGTATTTGCAGTTTGCATGTTTTCTAGAAAGAGCAATTTGCCTTTGGAATATGGATAATAATTCAATCGGTCAATCTCATTCAAATCTTTTACTCCCGACTTAACATGCAAGCATGTCTTATATGCTTTCATCTTATATTTTACAATATTTTTGTTATTACTGAACAGAAATTTCAGCAGTTTCAACTGAATGCAGAGCAACATCGCACAGAGGTACACTATGTGGTAAATGGGAAGCTTTTGTCACGGATCTTGTACAGGACAAACAACATGCAAAGAATTTACTTCAGCAGTCCAATATCAATCCAGTAGTAGATGCCCTGAGGCAAGAGGAGTTTTTTTTCCCTAGCCTTGTATCCTTTTGGTTTGAGAATTCCTTTACTTTTCCTCCGACAGTAACAAAAGCAACTGAGTATGCTGTCATACACCATGCAGAGATGTATTGTAAAGAAAATAATGTAAAAGTGGAAAACCTCAGAGAAATTGTGAAGTTTAGGTTTAATGGTATTGGAAAGTGTCTGTATGATCATATTACTGCTGAAAATGTGGGTAAATTGTATCCGTCATGGATTGATAAAAGTATTTCAAATTTGGAATCACACTTTTTTGGTTTGTTGACTAAGTCTGATGATTGTTACACTTTCCAAAGTAAATATGTATACAGTTACATCATTGCAACGTATTTCAGTAACATCGCTGTATTGTCACCGAGTTATATCCCAGTGTTACTCAGAGAAGAGAAAATTAAGATTTTGCAAGCCAACCTATCATATTGTTTCCCTTATGTCACCGGGATTTTGGGGGAGAAAGCATTGTGTTTCCTAAAAGAAGTTGTTAAATTCAGTGAAAAACAAACTTCTGGCGATATTAAAGACCTGGGGTGGTTGGTTACCATTTATTTGAATCAGAGGTGCCTTCTGTCTTTGCAAGGGACATTGAGAAAGTCATAGGTCGTAACTATACTTTAGATCTGTCAACTTGTCGAGGCATCTCCAACAAAACTTTACATGCTCTCTCTGTAATTTTACAGTACACTTCTTTAATCAAAGACATCAACTTGTATTCAGAGACTGATGAAGCATTTCTCTCAAGTGAATTCAAAGAATGTCTGACGAATATCATGGCAGATCCTTCAACTGTTGACAGTGTTAAAGTGATAATAAAGAATTCTCATGACTTCACTGTGACTGCCAAGGTGTTGAGAATTCTTCCACTGCTACATCAAGGTAAACAATCAAGATCTATCAGTGGTACAACTCAGCAGCTACCATGTACATTATTGACAATTTCAAGTAATGAAAACGAATTTGAAGAAATTGAGAAGTGCACCATTGAAATGTTCATAAAGGCATTGTCATTTGTGCCAACCTAGAAAAACTAAGCTTCACTGGATTTGGAAAAAAACTTTGTGAGCAGTTTCTACTGTGTTTGTCTGAAGACACTGTTATTCTTAATATTAATTCATTGTGTTTAGCTGGAAATGAGTTGTCATGGAACCATTGTAGATTACTATTGATGCATTGAGTTCAATGCCATGCCTTACTAGTTTGGACCTCAGCAGAAATCATATTGGGAGTTTAGGGTGTACATTATTGCTGCCCATAAAAATAAAATAGATGTAAGGGTAGATGATAATAGCACTTGCCATGGTTTACTTGAAATTTTACCGTTGTGTTCCTCTACAGCAGAGCTGCCAGATGTTGGTACTCTCACTCTTAAATCACTTAATGATGTTGCAAGTTTAATAAAAAATTTAGAAAATGTGAGACACATAGATTGCACAAAGTTAATGGCCAGTCAATTGTCAAAATTGTGTCTTAATTTAACACTACTGAGTAACATTGTGAGCATTGATCTGAGTCGTTGTGAATTAAACCAACAGATCGTTTTGTTATTAAGTGAAGACTTAAACATTTAAAAGACCTTAAAAAGGTAGATATAAGTCAATGTTGTGGTAGCACAGATGATATGAAAGTTTTATTGCAACACATTCCTCAAGAAGTGACAGATTTGAACCTCAGTAACACCGACATGTCTGGTTACTTGCTTGATAAGTTGAAACGTTTTCAGAAATTTGAAGCGTCTTAACCTCAGTAACAGCAACCTTAGAGCCAATGATAATGTTTTCAGATTCATTTCCACATCAATAACTCATTTAAATCTCAGCGAAAATGATCTTCGTGGGTGGAACAGTGAAAATCTGAAATATTACAAACAACTTGCAGAATTAGATATAAGTTATAACAAACTGAACCTTGTTGATATACGAAACGTTTTGAAATGTATTTCAACATCTATTACTTCACTTAATGTTAGCCATAACGATTTGAAGAAAATGGTGGAGTCCTTTGAACATTTAACTCAATTGAAGCAATTGAACTTGAGCAATAATGGTCTTGAATCATGCATATATCTCTCCCTACCATCCTCAATAACACATTTAAATCTAAGTCACAACCAAATATCACATATTGGCCATAGTTTCAATAATTTATCACAGTTGACACATCTTGATGTGAGTCATAACAAGGTTAATCAGTCACTAATTGATATACTCAAACGTTTACCAACAAGATCAAGGTATTTGGATTTCAGTTCAAATTGTATTGAAAATGTTGCCAGCGTTAGTAATATTATATCCAGTTTTCATGACCTTCAGTTCATTAATCTTGGCTCTAATAAGTTTAGTGATATTGGCATTCAACATTTGTCGAATGATGTCAAAAGCAAAAGGGTAAAAATTGGTATAAGTCATAACTTTACACTGATGCCTCATGTCGTTGATCAAATGCCAACTGTATCAATCAACTTACAACTAGGCAACTTACGACTCAGTGATGTGAGAAGTAGTTGTATCTATGAGAATTTGATCCACGTTACAGAGGTTAATGTGTCTAGGTTATCAAAAGAGAACTGTTCTGGAATTTGTAAGAGTTTAATCTTGTTGACAAATCTAACCAAGTTAGTCATGACAGAATGTTACCTAAAAAATGATCAAAACCTCACCACTAGTCTTAATTGTCTCACTGGATTGAAAGAGCTTGATTTGAGTAAAAATCAGTTAGACAGTAACATAATATATCAGATCATTAGAGTTTTGCCACCCACACTGATCAGTTTGAATCTTGCACACAATAAGGCAAAAGGAGATTCGTCCATTAAACACCTCACAAAGTTACAGAGACTTAACTTAAGTAATAATAACATAAAGTTGCCATTGCATTCTTCTTTTAAATGTTTCAGAAACACTGAAATATTTAGATATCAGTTTTAATAACATTCAGAATGTTGATCAGGTTGGTAAACTGATATCTGACTTCAGACAATTATGTTACATAAACATGAATTCCAATCGAGTTGGTGCTGTTGGAGTGAAGACACTTTTATCTGAAATTAAAAGCTATAATTCTAATATCGACATTGATGTAAGTAACACTTTGTGTTGGCTTCAACAATTAATTCCCTGTATTGCAAACCGACTTCCTACATCAGTTATTTTACCTGATTTTGAAAGAAAAAAACTGACATTAAAGGATGAAGACTTGCAGGCCTTTTTCAAAAACATATCACAAATTACCACTGTAGAAATTCCAAAGAATGTAGAGTGGTCTGAAACTGATTATGAGAGTGTGTTGAATGATTTATCAATTTTTTCTATATAGAACATTTAACATTTGCATCGTTGAACCCCGCCATTTTCCCCTTCTTATCCGAAAGTTTAAAAAACTTCAGATATTTGAGACACTTGGACATTAGTGGAAGTAGAATTGATGGTCACAGTGTAAAAGTGGTGGGAAATACTCTGCTTTCACTGAAGAGACTAGAATATATTAATTTTAGTAAGACCAACATTGGTATGTCTGAAATAGAATTTCTACTTTATACTCATAGGCGGCATATTAACCAACCATTCATTAACGTTGCCCATAATGTTCATTATCTCCCGGCCATTTTTCCTTACATTAAAGATCAATTAAGTGGGTCATCAATTGAGGGTATAGACTTTGATTTTGATGAGTTACCTGTCCAATCTTTTGCCAATGTTGTAGAAATTGCTAAAGTGACAACGTTGGAAGTCGAAGAAAAACAATGGATCGACAAGGACTTTCAATCCTTTGTACAGGGGTTAATATACCTGAACCTTACAATCCTAGATCTTAGTTACAATAATATAGGAAACAATGATGCTAACAGTCTGAGTGAAGGGATGAGGTCAATGGATGGACTAACTCATCTTTATCTTAGTCATAATAACATAGGAGACAGTGGTGTGAAGAGTTTAAGTGAAGGAATGGGGTCAATGAATAGACTTTCTGTTCTTGCTCTTAATGGTAATAGTATTGGAGAGAGTGGTGCAAAGAGTTTGAGTGAAGTGATTAGCTCACTGCATAGACTTACTATTCTTTGTCTTGGTCATAATATCATAGGAGACAGTGGTGCAAGGAGTTTAAGTGAAGTGATCAGGTCAACGCGTAGACTTACTCATCTTAACCTGTGTCAAAATAACATTGGTGACAGTGGTGCAAAGTATTTGAGTAAGGGATTCGGTCAGTTGAGAGACTTACTCGCCTTCTCCTTTGTCATAACAAATAGGAGACATTGGTGCAAACAGTTTGAGTAAAGTGATGACGTCGATGCATTTACTTATTCATTTTAATCTTAGTCATAATAACATAGGAGACAATGGTGCGAAGAAGTTTAATGAAGTGATTAGGTCAATGGATGGACTTACTCACATTGATCTTAGTCATAATAACATAGCAGACAGTGTTGCAAAGAAGTTGTGTGAAGGGATGATGCCAGCTGATAGACATTTTGAGCTTGATCTTCGTCATCGTAACATAGGAGACAGTGGTGCAAAGAGTTGGAGTAAGGAGATGAGGTCAATGCGTAGACTAACTTATCTTGATCTTTGTGGTAATAAAATAGGAGAAAGTGGTTCACTGAGTTTGACTCAAGGGATTAAGTCAATGAATGGACTTACTCATCTTGATCTTAGTCATAATAACATAGGTAACAGTGGTGCAAAGATGTTTAGAGAAGTGATGAGGTCAATGCAGGACTTACTTATCTTAATGTCAGTCATAATAACATAGGGGACAGTGGTGCGAAGAGTTTGAGTGAAGGGATGAAGTCAATTGATGGACTTACTCATTTTGATCTCAGCTGCAATAGGATAGGAGAAATAGATAACAGTGGTGCTAAGCTTTGAGTAAAGTGTTGAGGTCAATGGATGAACTTACTCATCTTGATCTCAGTGATAATTACATATACGACAGTGATGCAAAGATTTTGAGTGAAGCGATGCGGTCAATGGACGGACTTACTCATCTTGAACTTAGATATAATGTAATAGGAGACAGTGGTGCAAAGAGTTTGAGTGAAGGGATGAAGTCAATGTATAAACTTTCTCATCTTGACCTTAGTCGTAATTACATAGGAGACAGTGGTGCAAAGAGTTTAAGTGAAGTGATAAGGTCAATGAGTAGACTTACTTATCTTGATCTTGCTCGTAATAGCATTGGAGAAAGTGGACTAAAGAGTTGAGTGAAGGGATGCGGTTAATATATGGACTTACTCATCTTGATCTTAGTCATAATAACATAGGAGACAGTGGAGCAAAGAGTTTTAGTGAAGTGCTGGGTTTAATGGATGAACTTACTTATCTTGACCTTACTTATAATAACATGGGAGACAGTGGTGAAAAGAGTTTGGGTGAAGTGATAAGTTCAATGCATAAACTTAAATATCCATATCGTCATTATTAGTACATATGAGACCAGTGCAAAGAGTTTTAAGTGAAGGCATGAGGTCATTGCGTGGACTTAGGAGACTATATCTTAGTCGTTAAACCATCGAAGACCGGTGCAGAGAGTTTGAGTGAAGTGATTAGGTCAACGCATAAACGTATATATCTTGATCTTCATTTGTATTGCATATGAGACGGGTGCAAATTATACGGTAGTTTTAATCGCATTCAAACTCAAAACGTACGGTACCCAGTCACCTAGTGTAGAAGCCACACACAAAACCGCTCGGGCAAATCCCAAATCTCAAAAATATTGGTTCAATAACCGACATTAGTTGTTCCAGTTTTCCTTACTGCGACCCCTGCATCCTCTGTAGAGTTCGTGAAGCACTCATGCTCGTATGCTAACTATAACTGACTGTGTTGTGAAGCATTTAGTATTTTGAGGTTAATGGAGGGTTCATTTATTAGTCCCCATGGACACCGTCCGGGGGGGGACCTTTAGGTTTGGTCATGTCCGTGCGTGCGTGCGTGTGTCCGTCCGTCCGTCCATCCGTGTGTCCGTCCGTTCACGCAGATATCTCAGACATGCCCAGGTCAATTTCTTTCAAACTTTGCACAAGGATAGTACCCTACCCCATACAGATGCACGACGATTTGTTTCACAATGCGATCAAATTTGGCCGTGTTAGAGGACTTTTTAGTTTTCACCTCCATAGACTCCCATGTATAAGGCAGTCTCCATAGACTCCCATGTATAAGGCAGTCCATAGACTCCCATGTATAAGGCCAAGAAAATAAAAATTTAGTTTCTCATCGTATTCATATTGCAAAGGATGCATCGTATTCATATTGCAAAGGATTTGTCCATAACACAGTAACCACAAGTGCTACACCCTTCATGTATGGTATGATGGCACAGCTTATGAAGCAAACATATTGTACCTCATTAATTATGCACATATCTAATTTTGAGCAAGCCAATAGAGCTAAAGGTCTGATTTTTGGTATATAGGGATAACTTAGCAAAACAATTTTTTTGACAACATGTCACATGACCTCGGTGACCATTGACCTCAAATATACATATTTGTCCATAACTCAGTAACCCAAGTGCTACACCCTTCATGTATGGTATGATGGCACAGCTTATGACGCCACATATTGTACCTCATTAATTATGCACATATCTAATTTTGAGCAAGCCAATAGAGCTGAAGGTTTGATTTTTGGTATATAGGGATAACTTAGCAATACAATTTTTTTGACAAAATGTCACGTGACCTCGGTGACCTTTGACCTCAAATATACATATTTGTCCATAACTCAGTAACCACAAGTGCTACACCCTTCATGTATGGTATGATTGGACAGCTTATGACGCCACATATTGTACCTCATTAATTATGTGCATTCTAATTTTGAGCGAGCCAATACAGCTAGAGATGTGATTTTTGGTATATGGGATAACTTAGCAATACAATTTTTTTGACAAAATGTCATGTGACCTTGGTGACCTTTGACATCAAATATACATATTTGTCCAAAACTCAGTAACCACAAGTGCTACAACCTTCATATATATTATGATGGGAGACCTTATGATGTTTCATACTGTACCTCATTAATTATGCGTATATCTAATTCTGAGCAAACCCATTGAGCTGGATGTCTGATTTTTGGTATATAGGGATAACTATAGGATATAAATTTTATGACCAAATGTCATATGACCTCGATGACCTTTGACCTGAAATTTACGTTAACGTCGATAAATACGTAACCACAAGTGCTCTGTCCTTTATATTTAGAAGGATGGGAGACCTTATGACAACACACGCTTTGCCTCATTAATTATGCACACATCTAATTCTGGGCAAGGGAATAGAGCTAGAGGTCTGATTTTTGCACATAGGGATTAATTAGCAATACAATTTTTTTTTCAAAATGTCACGTGACCTTATGACCTTTAGCTTGATTATACATATATATGCTTAACTTAGTAACCACAAGTTCTATACCCTCCAATTCTGATAGGATATTAGACCTTAAGATGTCACATCTTGTACCTCATTATTATGCGCATATGTATTTCTTGGCTGGCCAATACAGCTAGAGGTCTGATCTTTTTTTCCCGATTTGGAACCATAACTTAGACATGCTCATGTGTTTCAAATTGGGAACAACGACATAGACCTATGTGCCCATAGATCTCAACATATACAATCCAGTGATACTTCTTAATGACCTCATTTCCCTGCCCCATCAAGACTAATACTCCTATTACAAGTGGGGACAATGTCATTGTCAATAACTTGTTCAATGAATGTTGTAATTAGTGATATAACTCTTGAATTACGGCAGCAAATTTGGTGAAGCTTGCTACAGATATAGATCTGATAATTATTTTGTTGCCGCGAGAAGCCCTCAGCAGTGTGAAGCTAATATACAGCTCATTTACATATTAAAGGGAGTTTTGAAATAACGTTGCGCACATAATGGTTTGACAGATATATGAGTGTTTTGTGAAGCGTCTACTGTGTTATGAACATGTTGTAAACCACGTGAGCACATTCAGTTCACATTTGGTTTTTGTCATAATTTAGCTGTAATATCAATTTTCTCAGCAAAACAGTTATGTTTGAACAGATAATGAAAAGGATTGCTGTATGTTATGTATAAAGATGAAATTTGATGATTGACTGATTAATGCGATGCAGACCAATTGATAGCCTGATGACACTCTTCTGAGGTTGAATGCTGAGCTATAATTGTATCTACTTGTAACTGGAAACTATCAACCTCGTTGTTGATAAACCTGCAATCTTCCTATGAATTTTATTGTAGTGTAGAGACAGTGAGATTATTTGGAATTGAAAGCCAGCTCCTCAGTTACCTTGCGAACAGCAACTGTACATGAAGATGTCAACACTAAGTTGTGTTGGTTATTATAACCGAAAATGTACAATATTGAAAGAAGAGTTGTGTATTCAGTGGTATATTTTGATAACGTAGCGTCTTAGCAGTGAAGTACTTGGTTCGGTAGTATGACAATAAAAACCTGGACATCTGATGTCGAGTTAATTTTCCACATGTATTTAAAGTGTTTAATTTTCACAAACTTGCATTGAAGAGTTTTATGTGTTTATTTTGCATTGTAATTTAAAATAGATTTACTCATTGTATCAGTCTTGCAGTTTTGTTTAAAGTAAGAGATAAGTTTCATGAAAGTACAGATATACGATATCTCTTTGAATATTCTGAGGTCTCGTCTGATATCTGTTTAATTGTTTGCAGCTTGTTCATTTCGTTAGCGTGAATCCTGACATCTGTTGATATTCACATTATGTCGAAAATTACTGTCCGTGTGACCAATTAGCCATCAGAGAAAGCAATTATTTCCAAACTTCTTCGGTGCAGGAGAAAGAATTAAATCTTTGTAAATACTTGTAACATATATTTGGATATAACGCCTTGAAGTCAATCGACAGTTTTGAAACAATATGGTCAGATAATCAAATGACATTCTTAAAGATTACTGCTTGAAATTTGAAATTTTCAGAAAATTGTACAAACAAAAATATTTCTTAGTTCCTTCATACTGGCTGAAAACAGGATGGTAATTACACTAATTAGTATTCTCCAGCAGCAAATACAAAACAAACCCTGTGTTAGTGTACTTTTTTCTGACTTTTGTGAAAATGTTTACGATGTTAACAGTCGGTTTTATGTTGGTGTGAAAGATTGCAATTTTTACAATTTAACACTATTCTTGTTCGTTTTTAAACTGAATGTGCATATAACACTGGTCAATCTGTTATCTTTGCAGCATTCGAATTTGTAAGAACAGAGCCCATAAGACGTGACCTTAAGACCCATAAGTGCGTTTTTCTTTATATTGATGGCATGTAATGCATGAATGCCTTACGTTATCACTTTGTAAGACTTGAATATTTTGTGTACAAGTTCACAGTAATTTCCATAATTATCAATATATTTTGTTTAGTGCAGAATAACTTATCCTAGAAATATCTTTCATTGTTCACTTTGTGTTAGAGAAACATGAATAGCAGTAATACAATCAAAGTAGCAGCAATGTATTCATTGTAACTTTTTCTACGTTTATACTGATCAATTTTGTATTTCATGTAGGAGATTTCATTTCGTATATTTTACTAATAAAATGAAGGAGATGCAACACTTAGGGTTCTGGTCCATTTATGGACAGGAAAACCACTTACATTTGCTTGCTCTAAATGTCAGTACATATGTCATGAAGTCTCTCTTTACTTTTGCCACAGCCTACCGATCTTTAAACGGGTAACTCTCGGTAGGGCTCTATCGAGAAAAATCGATAAAAATGGGCGGAGCAAAACATAACTAATATGGTTTATTTGTGAACAAAAAGTAGCAAATTAAAACAGCTGGTTGAACACCTCCAAAAATAGAACGTGTACGCCACATAATGTAAACAATGACTGCACGGTGACTTTACGTATACTATTTTCACCCAATTTTACGGTTTACTTTCCATA
This sequence comes from Ptychodera flava, assembly GCF_041260155.1. Classification (NCBI taxonomy): domain Eukaryota; kingdom Metazoa; phylum Hemichordata; class Enteropneusta; family Ptychoderidae; genus Ptychodera; species Ptychodera flava. The sequence continues at coordinate 38,053,135 of NC_091930.1, forward strand.
CGATACATCCACTCATTTCCCCAATAGGTTTGTCTTGAACATATACTTTTCGAAGTCTTACTGGAGCAGAGGTTCGGCGCGGCGGCGCATCGGATTTGTACAAACCGTGATGACGTTGCCAGGCGATCGATCGACACTCCTTAGATCTCATGCGCAATGGTATACGTTTCTCGTCCGAAAACGAAGCGTTTGTCATTGTATTCAGCGCGTTTTTCAATGATTCAACATAATGCATATCATGTCAGTGGCAATAGCTATCCGCATCTTTGTATACGGGTAAACGATGCAGAAATCCAACGAGTAGTTTTTCTGCCACGGGATCTATTATCGGAGTTTCATAGTGTACATCACTCTTGCAGGGAGTCTTGATTGCAGAGTCGTATTTGCCTTGATAATGAAGCACCGTTTTGTCCAAATGCCGTCCTAGAAATGCCGCATTTCAGAAAAGAACGGGAAAAATCAAAACAGTTCTGAAAGAACAGCAAAGTCGCCTACTAGATGTCCAAATTTATCGAGTGTGGTTATTTCAATGGACGACGTTGGACATTTACCACAATGCTCAACGGCCGAGTCGTCTACCAAATTTTGTAGAGCTTTTGTCTTACAAACAATCCTTTCCTCATTCTACCTTAGTTAGCGAGGCAGGGCTGTGTCTCCATTATAAAACGTAGTTTTCCACAGTTCTTGGATGGTAGTTGTAGTTTCCTTTTCAAAATTTCGTTGTCTCATCGGCGCTGTCGCGGATGGGAGGGTACCGACGACTATTCCCCCGCCCGGCTTAGATTACAAGTTTTATGGTGACCGAAATGAAATGTTGTGTCGATTTGTTGTCTTATGATTATTTCAAAAAGCTTCTGAAAAATACTTATTTTAGAAATCAAACCTGTTAATATTAATCACCTAAAATAAAATCAGAATAAAGTGATCGCATGATCTCTCGGAGCATTCGTTTCAATGTTCATCCCTCCTTATAAAATGGTGAGTTCTAGTATTTCGCTACTTTGAACGATCCCGCCAAAAGCGAGTGCACTTGCACTTAGACACTCTCTACGCAGTCGCGATACTAGTTCATTACAAACGCGTGGTAGTCAGAGTCAGACTGATAATCACACTATGTCAACTGGCTTTATGAAGATAGCGGTCACTGATGAGCACTAGAGGTAGCCTCGGGAAAATTTTTGCCAGGAATGAATTGGACCTAGATGTGATGGGGATCGAGCGCGGACATTTGAGTGCAACTTATGGGACTGATTGGTACGATGACCTCAGCTGCCGCCGGCGACGTTTGTCAACTCGACGTCTGATCAGTATAAGTGACCCAGCAGTGACGACCAAATATGCCGAAGGCGATAGCAGGCGTCAAAAAAAAAATCCCGGTTTTGTCAGCACATTGGATTCTGGAGGCTACTTGTTTTGTGTTACATAGGCATGCACGGCTTTAGATCGGGAAAGAAAATGTATATCACTTTTGGAAACAGCAAAGCGTAAGCGATAGTTACGCATATCGCATTGCGATGATTGCGCTTTCAACAGTACGTTGACTCGAGGGTAAAACTTGAAATTTGAAAAGAAGACAGAAGATATACAGACAGTGTAGACAAAGTGAGAGATCATGCCAGAATTTGTGCTGCCACTTGTCCGTGGTTTCAACCCGAACAAACCAGACGTACTTTATGTCGGGCATAAATGACAGTATAGGCCTTCCTGTATGTAAAATGTACGGCTCAGGTAGGCCAACATAAATGAAAACGGTCCTTTTCAGAACCAACAACACAAATTTTCCAAAAGAGAACTTCCTCATCAAATGTGTTTGCATGTATTATTATACACAGTGTGTCTGCATTTGTATCTTTCGGTACGCTCCGAGTATTTGGTGTCTTTTCTCCGCGTTGAACAATCAACGCTACGTACGTAAAAAGTAAACAACGTATCGCTCATGACTCATTTGCAATTTGCATATCATGTCAATCATGCAGATTCAAACTGAACATCGAACGTTATACCGGCGATATTACCGGCAAATATTTTATCCTTTTCCTGGTTCCAGATGTCATTTTAAATTTAATTTCGTCAGAAACCAAGTATATTGTGCTCCGAATACTTATACACATATCCCTCAATTTCCAAGAAAAAAATTAATCGGTAGATTTCTAAATTAACGGTTTTTATTGACGACGTCCAGAGCGTACCGAGTACGTTTGAATATCCCACCATTATGACCACTCTCGTAGGTTCTCGCGCTTTTATACGGGAGTTGGGACTTTAAGTTGAAAATATTTTAGAACATGTTATATCCTACTTTTGTTCTCAGAGACCAATTTTAGTACCTCTATTTGATACACTGCTGCTTGACATACTCACTGCTTTCATCAGGCAGAATAAGGACATTGATTCCAATGAAATGATTAAATGGATAATGTTGCACTCTGTCTACCTTATGTTCAACAATAGTGTTCAAAATGTCATAGCAAGAAAGAGCTATCGGCCAACACCAACCGCGTACAGGTAGAATGGATTAAGTAAAGAAATGAGCGTATTGGAAATCATGTATTCATTGTAGTTTTTTGTACATTTTCGTTTATCAATTTTGGATTTCACGTCGATTTCATATTGTATATTTTACTTATAAAATGAAAGAGATGCAACACTTAAAGTTTTGGTCGATTTATGGAAGGTAGATCCACCCACATTTGCTGGCTCGGAACGTCAGTAGAAATGTCATAAAAGTCTCTTTGCTTTTGCCACGGCATACCCGTCTTTGTCCAATCAATCTAAGAGATTTTTGCACCAACTCACAACAAATTGAAACAGAATTTTTTTCATTGGAATGCATTTTGGAAAAGTACCCAAAACAACATATTAAAAGTTCACTCGAATCTGCCTTAGGGGAATATGTCTAATTTGCATAAAACCAATATGGCTGCAAACCGCCCGACAAAATAACAATATGGCTGCAAACCGCCCGGCAAAACAACATGATTGGCAATATATCACATGTCGAACAAGCTATTGCAGGGATTTCAGAGTCTGACTTACTTCATTGGCACGGGGAATCATTTTGGTGATATAATGTTTTATGTAGGCACTTTGTTAATTTGCATAATTCCGATATGACTGCCAAAATTTCAACAAAAAGCATTGTCGGTCACACGCCATGTATTAAACAGGCTACATCAGTGATATATAGTTAAAACTATATTTCTTTTCATGGGCAAACAATTTTGGAGGTACAATGTTTTACATATTAAGCACTTTCGTTAATTTATATATATCCAATATGGCAAGCAACATACCTACAAAGGACATTTTTTGGTCGCATATCACGTTTTAAACAAGCTACTTCAGTGATTTTATTTTTAAATATATTTCCTGGGCATTAAGAAACACTTTTGGCGGCTCAAAGTTTTAAAAAGGGGCTTCGATAATTTGCATTAATTAAATATGGCTGCCAAATAATGCCTCATTGTTTCATAGCTTTTAATATAAATAAGGTTCTGGTATAGTTTATAGCACTAGGGATCTATCAAGAAGAAACTTAAGTCATTTATTTTTCAAATTGTGATTTTTCTATATATGACGGGTCACATCTTTTGGAGTCCTTGTCATCTCCTCCTACACCATAAATTTTCATGCTGCTGTTTTCAGTTTCTGAGCACAAAGTTGCGCCACTCAAATAACCTCTAGCATTACGTTGTAGTGTATTATTTTCTAAGCATTTCCAGGATTGAGAGTTGAGTTACATTGAACTCAGGCTACGATGACTTAACTTCACAAGACATCTGTATGATGAACACTTTTGGTAATTGTTTCAAAACTGTAATTAATTTCCCCTAGGCAACCACCATAGCGTTGAGCTAAATAAACAGGATAACTAAAACTGACTGGAAATTGATCAATACTGCATCAAAAACTGACTAATCTCATTTTCCAGTACTTAAAAAAGCGCACTCATTGGCGTTATGCATGGAAATCATGTATGCTTAAGGTTATGCCGACGTCATCACGCCTTACAAAAGACGTTAGTAGTAAATAAATGGTGGTTCAACTGGGATACTACTAAAAAAATCTACACACTTACCTAAAAAAATCTACAAGGAGGGTAGGAAAAACCCACCCACCTCCCTTCCCAGAACACTACACGTTGTCCAATATGTGTCAATGCGGTAACTGTGGAATTTTTCTGAATCTAACTTTCATATCCATTCAATCCATAATGTCTTAGGTATCTTTCCAGAGGTGGACTAAATCCTTCTTGTTTTTGTATTTCTAGCGCCTGATGAAATATGTTCTGAATAAGTTCTGACCCGTTTTCTGTTGTTGCACCTTTTTCTTGTATTTGTGTAAGCAGCTGTTTATATTGAACGTAATAATGTTTATACTTCTCTCTTCTTTTTGATACTCCCGTTTTCCCTTGTATTACATCAATAACAACACCTGGTATAGGAGTTAAGGCTAACAGTACCGGAACTGTTGGAATTGCTGCTATTACAGCAGAGCTTACAAGAATTCCCTTAGTAATATTGAGAGCCATATCAATTCGACCCATTAATTTATAACTTCGTCGATATGCAGCACTTGTTCTTTCTATGTAATCAGCCAATTGTTCAACGCTTTCAACAACTGAGATGTGCATTTTTACTGTATATGTAAGGGGGATAAAAAATAATTGTAGTAATATAGAAATACAATATGGCAGAAGGAGGAGAAGATATACCACTGCTGGATTTCGATGATGCTCATTTAAATGATGACGATGTTACTGCTGAAACATCTTTTACCGATGATACTTTTGCAAACCCAGATCCTTCAGTGGATAGTCCACAGGTGGATATTTTAATTAAACAGAGAAGAGAACTTACAAAAGATAAGGCTGAAGGACTCTTAGACAAATATAGGATTACTAATCCGGATGCACGAACCGAATTGATTTTAAATGCTGAGATTATTGGTGGTGAACTGTATTATAAAGACATCAGAGTTACAATGGATAAAGGAAGTAGATTTTTAGAGAAATCCACATTAAGGGGGAGGAAAGGAGGACCTGAATTTATAAATAAAGTATACAGATGGAGTGGAGTCGAATATCACTCAAGCGCAGAGCCCGAAAATGTGAGTCGTGAATTGCATTCTGAAGATGTGAAAAACGATAAAATACCGGCTGAGAAGATGACGCCAGAAGACATGGGTATATACAAAGATAAACTGACAGAGTTACGGCAAGATGCTTCTGGTAATGCAGATAAAATACAAGCTTTTGAAAATAAAATCGACCAATGGAACAATCTAAACCCTGAATATAGAGCTTTTGTTGATGAATTAAAGATGGCAAATATGCGTCTTGATGAGCTTTACAGTGAAAGAGAAAATCTGTTAGAGCAGACAGAACTTACACCCGAACTCAGAACAAGACTAGCTAAAATTTATGATCGAATTGAAGTACAACATGATATGATCAGTGGGGCACGTGAAAGACTGGCTACGACTAGGTCTCTTCGTGATGTAATTTCCGATCCAGAATTATCACTCAGGCTGAAGCTGACAGAGTTATTTAAACGAAATGGTATTACAATCGCTGCAATACTGACTGCCCTTGGAATGGCAATATCAACAATTGCCCTGGCTGTGACTAAAGTAGGAGGAGGAGCGGGAGCAGGAACTGGAGCAAACGCAGGAGGTTCAGGCCCGCCCAAAGTATATACAAAAGCGAAAGAAATTGTAAAGCAATTTGGTGAATGGTTAAAAACCTTGGCCGCAAAAAGTGCTGCTGCAATACCAGGTTTAATCGGCTCCCTTGTCAGTTTTCTATTAAAAACAGCAGGATCGGTGGTCGGATTTGTCGGAGAACAGCTATGGATATTTTTAACTGGTTTAACATTAGTCATTATAAATAAAATTATGTATTAATATATGGCCCCTACGGAAACGGCATGTTTGGTGAAAAGAATATTGCAAAGTTTCTTTCTAAAAATAAAGACCTGTTTGGTTTCTCTGTCGAATTGGAATGGTGCAAACTTCGGCGGGTAAATCGCCATATCCTTCGAGCAAATCCAGGTGTCCGACTAAAGGATGATAATCTATATCATAACATATTAGCTTTCGTGAAGGAATGTCAAAAGACCAACTTCTTTAAGCGACTAGAATCATAAACGTCTTTCAGGAGATTGACAATGATGATATGGAAGTCCAACATTTACAAGAATATTGGGTTCTTCGATTGATTCGCGACACAGGCAATCGATTTATCTTTCAGGCAGACGGAAATATTTACGTAAAGATGTGATTTATTTTCTTTTTTCTTCTACTATATACATTACACGAAAAATGGGGTACGATAGAACATTATTACCGAATTTCACCAACCGAATACCGAAGGGAACGAAGTCAGAAAGAACTCATCATGTGATTGCTCATAATCCAACTGGGGCAGATCCAGGTCAGACACTTATCATACGATGTCGACGGTTGGACGTGGAGTGCTGCGGCGGGTTACCGACTCCTCGTTTCCACGTTGGCGTTGGAACGCGGGATTAGTTCCAGATACTTTCAACCTGGTTTTTGATCTCGAAGTAACAGGACATGAAGATAACCGAGTAGTACAAAATGTTGCAAAAAATTTGGTGGAGCGTATGAACTCACATTTGAGGGCAGGAACTTTTCAATTTGAATAAATATAACCTCATTGAATGTTATCGCGATCTCTTCAAACATAAAAAGGAGAGAACGAACATGACACTGTACGGAATTCAGAACGAAAATCTAAGAAAATTAAGAAGCGGCGCGGACCGATGCAAATGCCGACAGGCTTTCAAAATGGGACGATATTTTACTTTTCGACACATATAAAACAAAATATGCTATTCGTCTCACTCACCCCCTCATAACAGGCCATGGAGTTGCATATCCATCAGCGTTGGGAGTCATATTGAATGGGAAATTACGCTTGCACCCGCCTCCCAATTACTTGTCAGTAATCAGGTTGTTACAGCCAATTATAAATTAAAAAACATTCAAATGGAATACGAAACAATTTCTGACCCCGAACTCGCGAGGTCAACTGCTGGTTATTACAACAGTGGGAAAAGTTTTCTCTACGAGCATATACATTATTTTAGAATAATCCCATTCAAAGAATCGGACACGGTTATCAATGAAAATATAAATGTACCACGACGTAGCATTAGAGGTATCTTATTACTCTTCACTAAAAATCAGAATCAGACAGAACTGAACAGTGAACTTTTCTTTAACCCATCCATTGAATCTGTGTCTGTATCAATCGAAGGCATTGCAAATAAAGTGTACGCTCAGAAGATGATACCAAGACAATTTTGGCGAGAGGTGCGACGGTATTTTGCTGAAGATAAAGATTGGTGTGAAATTGATATAGATGAGGTCGATTATTTGAAGAATAAATTTTGTCTGTTTATCGATCTGCGTAGTTTTAAAGATATTGAGTTTCATGGAAATGGTCTTAGAGTAATGAACACAAAGGACGGAATTCAACTTGAAATTCTGAAGAAAGACACCTCAGTTAAGGGTGTCGACGACGCTCGCGATGACAATATATTTGCCCACGTTTATGTTATTAGCGATGCCCAGGTCACTGTTGAAAATAGTAGATTAAAGTCTTTACAATATTAACCATGACCCGTCGTCCGTCCTATCGGCCATGTTTCTGCCAGCCATTCGCCCGTGTCTGGATTGTATAACTGCACACGCTTGATATCATTTGGCGCCATCATAATTTTACTACGCTTTTCACTACGGATTTCTCCAGCCTTTTTCCGTACAAACTGTACAACTGTGCCGGCTCCGGCTTCTTCCCAGTTTCAAATAGATCTTTATAATCTTCAAAGTCAAATGTTTTCTAACACAAACATCTTTCACCCCTTTATTTTTTTTCGTCTCGGAAGTTGGAGTTCGAAAAGCATACACTTTCGAGCGTATGCCGACAAAATCAAGAATAGGTACACCATTCAACTCATCTTTAAATTTACCTATCACTTTTTTATTAATCTTCGGAAAGTTGGGGGCTATGCGGAGCTCATCCCACTAGTATCGTAGATAGACTTCTCACCATTCTTTTCAACATCTTCTCGGACTATATCATTGAAAGTTACGTCCGGATCCGGGAGGGGCACACTGTAAACAAAACTATCAGTATCCATGTAGGCTAATCGTATTCCAGGGAACTGGGCCCGAAAGTAATTGTAATGCGTCTCATACATTAGCAGCTTAGAAAGTTCAGTACTGCGGCGCCGATGAAACTGGTTTTACATATCTATGCTCATCCGTTTTCAGTTCCAGTAGGGCACTGTCGCAGGAATCGCCATCCTCTTCGGAAGTTATGAAAGTTATATGTTTCATCTTTGGATTATACTTCTGAATCTTTTTACGTCCACTATCCGTGCCGTTCCAGTCCGAAACAAATTTAAAGTCTCTGTACTTTCGAACATCTTCTATTGTCTTACCGAACATTGCATTATTCATCAGCTTATAGAAATTCTTTTCGAAATCTGTCCTCCCCTTTGTCCTCATTTTAGTGTTAAAGTCAATATATTTCGCGAGACATGGAGCCTCATCGAAAGCAAGCACCCGATAAATCTTTTTCAATCTCATTCCCATCCGAAGATAGAATTCCAGCAACTTGTAGTGTAAGACGTATCTCTCTCTGTCCAACACACTTGTAATCAGTCGACCGCCCTGCCTCGGAAAATCATAGTGATGCGGCGCTAATGGCAAATCGCTGTGTTCTTCATGTAATTCGACCGGATATTCTAAGTCTACTTCTAGAAAACTTGGTGGAAAGGTGGAACCAGGTCCCCACCCTCCGGAACACGCTCCCCCCTCGGCTCCGCCTCGGCCCCCTTCTTCCCATTCCTCCCACTCTTCCATCGTCATCCAATGAAGTCCGCCCGTAGGCATTGCCTGACTCATTGCCCAGCCGTAGAGATTGTTAGCATCGAGATATTTTATTTCGGTTAACGGCTTCTCTGGATCGTAATTCCCGCCAGCTTCCCCCTCGGCGGCGACGTAAGCTGGATGATTTGTCTGTAAGTAATGAATATTACACTGGCTGATACCGCCTCGAATTCCCCTCTGTACGAAATTCATCTGCTCAGCATCTTGAATGAGCCCAAATTTATTACCCGTGTAAAGTAACATAGCATCCCATGTCAAGCCGGGCGCTGACATGTAATGGGCCGGATCTAACTTATATGCTTCTAAACATGTGTCACGGAAATTTTCGAATATATTTGCAAGAAGGAGAACGTCAGTCTCACAATAGAATTCCATATAATCACGAATCGTCTTACATCCAACTTCGTCCCATACTCTATGCATGTTCGTAATCAGACTCAGAAATCCCCTCTTCCGTCAATTCGCTATAAAATTTATCCCTCTCCGGGAGCTGGTTCTCTCCCAGTCTGTCAACCGAGTCTAAATATTCGTAGGGGAAGAAACCTTTCGCCCTTTGAATGTCCGGGTACGAAAGTGGTACCGTCCACCCATCCTCCGGCACAGTTTTTGCCAACTTCGCCAATGACCCCATCATCAGCTGAGCACTGTCCATAAACTTTATAGAAAAGAAACGTTTCTTTATCTCCCTCTTCCCATCAACAACAATTGAGGCACTAAAAATAAATGTTTTCGAGAGACCCATAATTCCACCATTGCTCGTCTTAGCTATTATATTTGGCTCTTGTCCGGGACCATCATCTATTTCATGTAATTCTTTCAAAATAAAAGAACCATCGTATCCCTTGAGGTTGTGAAAGTAGATAGGAATGGTTCTCGACGGGCGGCACCCTTCACAATAAAAAGTCGCCTCCTCCTTCACTACTCGGTATCCTGCCGGCTCTCCACATGCAATACAGACTGGATCATTGTAATTAGATCTATCTTTCATCGGTATTATTTTCCAATAATACGATTTCGAATAATACTCGGCCCGTTCTTTCATATCCTTTAGAAATTCTGTAACACAGGAGAGACCTGTGAATGTTCTTTTACCATAAACGGTGGGCCGCCGTTCCGAAGGATTCGATCCTCCCCACCCCCGTTCCACCATAACATACGAAAGACAAATTGGAATGTGTCGACCGGTCCCCTTCTCAATAATTGCCTCAGTATCTGCATAGACGACGTAGGGGGACACCACCTTCTTCCGATGTCCTTCGAATTGACACACTTCCTTAGGAAAAACTGGCTGGGCGTCGTCTGTTCCACAGTACACCTGATGTATTTCTAATTCTTCTGTTGACTTAAAACCTCTTTTACAAACCATACAAATACACTTCTGTCTGCGCTCATTCTTTCGATTAGTACGAGAATTAAGAAGACGATTTAACGAAGTAATTGGCACGAAGTGACCCCCACCTCCCCACCAACTATCAGTAATATATTGGCTATTGATCCGTTCCACCTTCGGAACCGCTATATAACACAGTTATGTCTGATGGGGCGGGATCGGACTCGTGGATCTGAAACACTTGAAGTTTCGTGCTCGGATTTTGCTGCTCGAAGCGCCTGAATACAGTCAGATCGGCGGGCGTAGGAAAGGGAATACCTTCCCAACAGTAGTCAGCAATAAATGGGGCGTACGTATTCCATTTTCTCCTTACCTGACCACACCTCTTTTCACGAAACGAGGGATCGCTCAACTTTATACTTGCTACGACAGCATACTGAAAACAATTCTCGCTGCCCGAAGGTAGCACCAGATCACTCACACAATGCTTATTTTTTAACCATCCCGGAAGTTGGACTGCGCCAGCCCCGAGTAAAACTTCTACTAGAATTACTTCAAAATTAAGTATCTCCTCGAGAACGAGGCCAGAACCCTGAACATTTTCAATTTTTTCAAGCATATGGTCGTAGCGATCTATTAATTGTTGTTTCACATCCGATTCCGCCACTACCAACCCTTTTGTGTATGTATCTTTTAATTTAACAGGCAATGTACGATTTTGTGTATTACCGGTTTTCGGATCCGATAATTTGACTTCCATTTCGCGTAAACAGAGTACATCTTCGTTCCGAATGGCTTTCTTTGACCATACCTTCAATATCCACCAGCTCCCCGATATCCTTGACTCGCTTGACTTCAGGAAATTTTTTTTGTAAAACTGCTCCCTTGAATGCTCTATGTAATCGACTGGCCATAATAATCTTTATGATATATACTATCCTAAAAATTTTAAAAATGAAAAATAATTATTCTATGATAGGTCATCAAAATCCACTATAATATTTTTGGCAGCATTTATTTGTTTATATATCTCACCTAATCTTTCTAAGTCGACTAGTTCTTCCGCATCTTGAATTTCTGGTTTATTAGGCGCAGCACAAAATAACCTCTCAACAGTGAAAGAAAGGGCACGCTTACTTAAGCGCGGTTTAAATGCTAAGAATTCTATCTTACTACCTTTCCTGATATTACGAGGTACAATAGCAGGATTTTCTCGGACTGGCAATGGGCTCACTGTTTTAAAAGCACAGTCAATTTCTTTAACCATATCAATACATGTAGCGAAATCAGAAGCCCCTCTTTTAAACTGAAATTTAAAATACGCAACTGGCTGCGCCCCGCGCTTCTGATACACTTTAGATGGATTGTAAAATCCAGTCTTGGAGTGAGCGGTCAGGCTTGCAGCATAACTTTTAGCAGTAGATGCATCGAAACTTTCACCTAGGGTACGGAATATTATTAAATCGGTAAACTTTTGAAGACTCGGTTGCCAACGGACACACACCCCATCGCATGTAGCAGGATCTCTAGAACCGTACTTAGGTCCGATGGGGAAAACCACTTCTAGCTCACTGTCTACGTATATGAAAGGATCTACCAAAGATTCACCAAATATGAGTTTGCCGTCACTGATTTGAATATTCTCTTCTCCGGTTTCAAGTATTTTATTGCAGTTGAAATAGAAGGATTGTCATTGTCTTATCGTATATATCTTAATAAAAAAATATTTTAAAAAAAATTTCTATGATATAGTACCCCCAAAAATGTCATACATATTCATAAATGGACCAACTGGAAGTGGTAAGAGCTACGATGCAGTAAATTTGGCTGCGACTCACGTACCAGAATTTGACACTAGTTTTTCCAGCAAGATTGCCGACTTTTATAATGGGCGTGTCACCCACGTTTCGATTGCTGATTTTCAGAAACAGTTTATAGAACATACTCTTAATTTACAATATCAGGCTTGGGTGAGGGGGGAGGGGGAGGGGTACACCCCTTCAGAACACTACATTATTTGTGACTCTTCCATAATTCAACATCTGACTTTTTCTCGAATCCGGGGCGTTTCCACGGAGTCGGAAGAAAAAAAGATTGTTTCTAGAGCATTTGACCATTTACCCAGTTTCATTATCATATTCAAAGATATGCCTTGGGATTATTGCAGGCAGAATGTGTTGACTCGAGCCAGGTCGTACGAAATAGCCGCCTTAGAAGAACTAGAAGAGATTCACAACAAGTTCAAACAGACTTTCTTAGAAATTTGCCACGACTACAGACTTCCATGTTTGGTAATTCGGAACGCTCTTACGCCTGCCCTTCTCAAGAATATACTTAATCCAACGATTGATACAGAGACAGTCGGGCCAGTAGATTTTGCACAAGCTTTTGACTTTGGAATTGCATGGAGCGGCGGCAGCCAAGGATTTTTAATAGACGGTTTCAGCAAGGAGGAACTTGAAAAAGCGTACTTCCCACCTTGTGAAGAACAACTAGAACAACCTCGAGTCTCACTCAAGAACCTACACAAACTTCTTAACGCTTGTGAATCTGTGTGTGCTTATAATGCTCCGTTTGACTTACGGGCACTTGATATGATGAAAAGGGTGGACTTTGGAGTTACTTGTCTATGGTTCATGTCAGTTGTGTACATTATACTTCAGCCAGAACTTATCGATAAAGCTGAAAAAGGGGCGCTCGAAAGAACGGACCATGGCAACATGCACAGTCGCTTTGAAGATCTTGCAAACTTAATATGTTCAGGAACCGAGGTACCACCTCATCCACATACTGCCGAAAAAGATGCAGTAAGTGAACATTACTTACGACAGTACATGATAAATAATTGGCCAGGTGGTTGGAAGCGGGGTGGTAAACTGACACTTTCGGCTTTCAAGAAATTAAGACTTTTTCCATGGTACTTATTGAATAACTTTCGTAAATACTTACGTTAGTACTTACGTAGTACTTACGTTAGTACTTGACAAGTACCAGCACAGGAACTTACGAAGTTCTAATAACATTTTCCTCTGGCTCCCAACTATTGAAACTTTCTGGATAACCGCGCCATTTTATCAGATAATATTTCTTTCCTCTAATTTTTTTCGTCTTCAAAATTCGTTCTACTCTGTACAGCTCGTCGGCCCTTCCGAAAGGGCGCTCTGAAGTTCATCAGAATAGAAAGTGCCGAGTATTTCCTCTCCATTCAGATCTTTTATCTTGTAAACTGGCGGCGTTCCCAGTCCAGCTGCGTACACCACTTTTGAAACCACGAAAATCTCCTCTGTCCAATTTGGTAAATATCCTTTCTTAAAAGTGGTCTTGTATTTTGTAATTCGAACCCGTTCTCCCGGCTTGAATTCAGGGTTAACTCCCCCGGCTGCCAACTCAGGACCGAATAGTGTATAAAATGCCTGCCAATCGTTCTCCTCTGTTACGTCCCTGGGTTTCATTTTGATACTTCCGTGAACGGTGTTATTGTAATTCTCAAGAAGTTCTGGTAGAATAGAAAGCCATTCTCGTGTCTGTCTGTATGTAAAGTATTTCCACATCATCGTCTTAAGGGTCCGATTAAAACGTTCAACAACACTAGCTTTTTTGTCACTGTAGGTGTGAAACCAGTGAATTCCCACCTCCTCCAACCACCCCTGCATTTTTCGGTTTGTAAATTCCCGCCCCTCATCTGTCTGAAGTTTGTCGGGCCTTCTCCCGGATTTCTTAATCACGTCTTGTAGCGCCTGTAACGTATCATCAGCCGTTTTTGACTGTATCGGCCTGGCCCATGCGTATTTACTGAGTACATCGATTACTGTTAGCATGTATCGAATGTTACGATTCTCTTTTGCGAATGATGCAGGGAATTCCACGAGATCCGCTTCCCACTGAGCGTCTATCGATGTTACGAAAACGCGCCGGCCCCCGTAGCACCTCGAGTACGAGGTACCGGTTTATGTAGATTATAAGTTAGCTGAGTTTTTAACCACTCCTGCACCTCTTTCTTAGTAACTTGGAGTCCGCTGGCCCGTGCTGCGTCATATAATTTTTGTACACCTCCAAAACCAGTTTTTGGGTTGTAATATAATTCTCTAAGAGTACCTTCGGTAGAACCTTCAGCTTCCATAATTGCTATATTATACGAAAAATTTTATGTCGTACGGATTCCGTAAACGAAATACTAGTTTACTGAATGGCCTACTTTTCAATTGCTTGATTAGACCCACGGCTTCCCGTTCTGACAACTCCATTCCATAATCTTGTATAATAGTTTTGTTGTCTATCTTTTTCGGTGTGTAAAATAGTACTAACATCTGTATGTTTTCCCTAAACGGTTTACTAATACTAGTATATTGCTGAGTCAGAACCCAGACAGAAAATCCTTTATGTCTTCCACTGAAACCAAGTTCGACTAAAGTGTCAGTGCGATTCTTTATATCTTTGGACGCGGCGCAGTCGTCGAGTACTATTAAAGTGTTCGTGCGGGCCCATTCCCTATATACGTAGGCTAGTGTATCACTCACAGCATCGAGTCCGACTGGAAATATAAACACATTATCTTCAGCGAAAATGAATCTTCTATTATACGCTTTATTATCCATGAATGTCGGGCAAATGAATATCACATATTCGAATTTCCTTAAGTACGGACCGGTGAGGAGGTCCAACATAAATTCTGTTTTGCCACAACCAGTAGGCCCAGTTATAAGCATGTTGAATGGCGGGTTTACGTATATTGACATTTCTCTGGATCTATATACTGTACATAAATGTAATAAATATTGCTAAAGATAACAAACCAATTTTACCATATTCGTGAATAGGGTCTGCAGATGCTGCCCGTTCCCGTTCCGAAGGCGGGGGGAGGGGGATCCTCCGACTCGTATCAGTCGCTCCTCCGACCCCTCCCGAGGGGTCGTCCTGCCACTTCACAGGATCCGGACCCCCTCCTTCCATCTCATGTATAGCACTTTCTCGAACTTCCGTGTTTATATCACCGTTCACCCCGAAGACCATAGATTCAGTTGCGTATTGCAATTCATTATTATAACCTGCGATTGCCGGGCCCGAAAGAATGACCATTTTAGACGGTAAGAGAAGTAAATTGGGTGAAACTGCCATATCAAGTTTGACACCAGTATTCATTATTGTGTCTTGATATCGCCTATAACTGATTACTTTGTCGGTATTGCGAATTTCATCTTCGAGGAGAACGCCGAATTCTTTTCGGACTTGCTCTGCACTGCCAGTATCGCCCACTATGGTACTACGAATATTAGCTTGTGCACCGAGTATGCAATAAACGTAGGCTTCAAGGCTTTCATTGAGGCGAGCGAGACCGCCTTTGTTAGTCCCGAGTCTCCTGTCAGAGGAATGAAACTATTGTATTGTCCCTCCGTTCCATCATTTCGGAAGAAATAATAGTGTGGTCGGTCTTTGGCAGGCAGTACATGTTTTTTCTTTCCAAAAATGGTATGTGTATAGAAAACACCTCCGTCGGCGGAGAGGAAAAAGTCATGACCGTTGTATATCGCTTTTGGCTGTCGAACAGGGCCACGATTAGTGTAATATTCATATCCATAACCAAGACCTGAGTTTTGACCTTTTCGATAACGAAAGTCGGACTTCGTTGGGCTTATATTTCCAAATTCTGTACATAGAAGTTCATATTGGACGAGATTGTACGGATTGTCGCCCGCTTTGAAGGTGGGGGTATCGTCTGGAAGTGCAACGCCCATTTCATGAAGAATACGACGTATTGTAAAATATACATGGAAACGGCAGAATGATCGTATTTGCGGTGGAAATTTCCCTTCGGAACCAAAGAGATGGGCGAATGATATACCACAACCAGTAGTGCTGCACCATACAGCGAAATTCAGTTGCTGGTCCCAATATTTCATATGCGGGCTGCCCAGCCAGACATTACTTTCTTTAGCTGATCGATGAGTGATTACGTTATCTTTGAACACATCCCGAGGATGAAAAGTAAATTTTTCGGTCGGTGTTACATATATTTCTAAGTCCATGAGAATAGGTTTTATTCCTCCATTCGGTTTGGGAGGAATATCAGCATGCTGTACTGTCGGTACGCTCGTCTTATTCAATTGAAAAGCAACTGGGAATAAGTCTGTACTCATTATTCGTGTTTCTATATACATATAGATTTAAATGGAGGAGAATTTTCCCGGAATCCCTGTCGGTACGTTAGGGGTACTAACATTCCAGACTATGTTAATACTTTATTTTGGATTCAGGTTTAAACGAATTTTTTATTTTTTACTAAGAATAGATAACATACTGCAAACAATGGAGAATTTAATAAAGACAACGGCAGCGGCAAATACAACAGTGGCACTACCAACCGCAGCGTCGGACGCTCGATCCATAATAGAAACAAAGCGTGAAAAAATACTCTGGGCCATCGCAAGTGGTCAAAGTAAGTTATTTTTTGGTAAGGAGATTTCAATTGCTGACGTAGAAAAATGGGGAGATGAAACGGTGAATAAAGCATTTAAAGTCTATGAAGCGAAATACAGTTCTCTTATAAGTGATAATACACTCAAAGTTTCATAGATCTAGGAGCCCGTGCAATCAGTCAGGTAGTTCCAATCGATGATCGAGATAACTATGCAGGTGATCTTAAAAAGGATTTTATTCTAAACAGTGAAATAAAACGATTATCAGGACGGATAGCATACACGTGGGGGCCCATACTTGCTCTAGTTTCCACCGGTTTAATTACAGGTAAACATTTAAATTTTAAAAAAATCGGTTTAATATAGTACCTGAAATAAATGGATTCAACTTCGCCGACTCAGCAAACGCTTCCGCCAGGGACTCCGGCCCCGCCGACGGAGCCCACACCGCAAACGCTTCCGCCAGGGACTCCGTCAGGGACTCCGTCAGGGACGATCCTAACACCAACACCGGCACCTCCGACACAGCGCAACGTAGAGAAAATTTTGTTACCGCCGAAGCATCCAGGGAGAGTTGCTGCAGGGAAGCGACTAGCGGAATGGAACAAGCAACACAGGGAGAATAAACTCCAAGTAATGAAGGGGGAGGAGATTGATGAGGTAGCGAGCCCCTCTCAGAACGGTTCCGACAGAGTACCACAACAGTGTGATAGCTCACGATGGTATAATAAATGTTATCTTGTTTTAGGAATTGTGGGAGTTTCATTGACTGCATTAGGGCTATATTGGGGGCGTGCTCGTCATATTTGTCCTCCCCGAAAGATGAACCAAATCAGAAGCGAAAAAAAACAGAGCCCGTAGCGGCTCCCTCCGGAACCGTTCCGACAGGAGTTCCGGAGGGACCCAGCTCCTCTACATTGTATGAGATGGATTAACTCCCCATATTTTTTATTTTTATTTTTTATTTTATATACTAGTCAGCAATCATGGATACTAAAACAGTTGTAAACACAATGTACGATGGTATTGTAATCGCAGGACTTGCGATGGGATATCTTATGATCTCCAGTAAATTTCTGAAAATAGAGGTGGGATCCAAGTCGACCAAATTTAACTTGCTTGGCAAAATTGGCGGTGCGACTGCTGCCGCAGTTGCGACCAAAGATCTCCTTGAACAGAAAAATATTATTCCTGCAGAACCTTATACTTTGTAATGGGCACCTTCGGAATATTATTCATCAAAAAATTATACTTAGTAATATATACAGCGCACAACAATGATCATTTGGATTGAAAGTCAAACAGGTGAACCTGTTACTGTTAATTTTTACCCTTGTATCGACGCATCAAAGTTTACGAAGGTGAGACTGCTAGAGTGCGGACTATATAATTCATGGCATAACATAACGAGGGCGAATAATGTACTAAAATATCAGGAAGGGGGCGACCCAAAAAATAAGACGACAAAATCAATACGTCCGGGTAACTACAATATCGATACGTTAAACAAAGCAATCGGGTTGAAAGAGAAAATTAATTTTGAAAAAAATCTACCGACAGGCCATGTTTATCTAACTTTGGCTGAAGATGTTAAAGTTTATTTCAATGCTACAGGTAGTTTGCCAACGTAGTTGGTTTTTCAGATAAACCTGAGGACAACCCAGTTATAAAAGTACTATTAGTCTGAAGAAAGTGGATTTCTTAACAGTCACTAATATATAGTTCATTCAGATGTAGTCGATGTTACTGGAAATTATGTTTCATTTGGTTCGGGTGAATACATACAGGGGAAAGTATCGAACTGTTTACAAATACTTCCCGTCCGGGATACAAAAGAAATAAGTGAAAAGGTTACTTACGATTTTAAAAACGGAGCAATTTCTATGCCATTGAAAAAGGGGGAGATTGGATGAATTCAATTCGTATCTGGATAACGGATCAGGATGGAAACATGATCGATTTCAATAACTGGCCAACTAGCTTTTGTATTGAATTATTGTAGTCGTTCCGCCTACCGGTGCGTTCCGAAGGAACCCTACCGGTGTAACATAAACCATCCCACGACCAATCCTCCAGCAATATAAATCATTTCATATTTCTTTTGCTCTTGACTAGGCTGGTAATAATCTGAGAATTGAACTGGACTTGACGTAGAGTTGCTTTGCACCGCTTCTGCTTCTTCCAGGATTTCTGCATCTGTATCTCTTAATTCAGCCGCAGCATGAATATCTTTAGCCTGATTTTCTCTTTCCCAATCAGCCTGGAGTAATCTTTTTTCTGACCAGACATTTTTGTCATGTTCAAATTTTTCTAATGCTTTATCATGTCTAATTTTTTCTTCAATAAGAGCCTCACCATTCCTGGAAAGCTTTTGTCCGATAATATTTCCTCCTGTGAATGCTGTTGCATTTAATACAGCACCAAGAATTGTCATTCCTATAGCTGAAGCCATAGCTTGTATATTATTACAAGGTATTATTTTAATTTTTCACTGTATATACGACCCTACAGAGTATGTCTGATCCAAGTGGCTTCGGTCTAGGTACAATTCGTATGCAAAATCTTGAGCTTGAAGATCTGAGTGATGTTAAAGTTAACAATAATACTAAGATAGCTACTAATCATAATAAGGATTATGTCCTTTCGTTATAAAGACCGCGAGAAACAATTCGTGTTATCGCCAGCGACAGCACAGAAACATATACATGCTGTAGAATTTTCTGAACTTAAAGACATTGATGAAACCGTAATTGACGCCACAAAGGCTTCGAATGATCCTACTCCTTTTGCACTGACATGGAATTCGGCTAGTCAGAAATTCATGCCTTATAATGTACCACGTAACATCTTAGATATATTGGATAGTGAAATTGCAGGTGGAGTTACTGAACTGCCGGGGACTCCGAATGTGATTTATTTTGATAGCAATGTAACAAATATAAATTGTCTGATTTTCGTCTTTATCTTAAGCCTAATAATCCATACATTACACTTCTCGGTATACCGATTCATCTTAAAATTAGTCCTCTTAATACAATAATGTCTTCAGATAATACTCTAAGAAGGTGGATAAATAATGGTGAGAATTATTGTTCATATACAGCTAGCAGAGTTCCAGTAAGATTATTTTGGGATACCACTTTAAAGAAACTGGGTCTGAAAAGTGTAGGGGAGGAGACAGCTGAATTAAATTTACAGACTGCAAATCAACAGATGACAGATAATATGAAAATACTTCAACATGGTACAATTGTTATCAAATGCATAAAATTGGGTACAGGAGACGAGTTTGATGATTTAATAGGAAATATTTCTTTAAAAACAGATTCAAGAACGAGTTGTACTATTTTCATAACTATTGATAAAGATCGAAAAGATTTAGATATTTTTACTCATACCGTTCCTAGTTCCGACAACATTTCATTTGTTAAAAAGATACAACTACTTACACTTTAGATATCAGTACCATTTATCTAAAACGTCTCATATTGTTTGAAGTAATGGTCTTCAGACATATTTTAAGTTCGAGGAAAATTCTAAAATTTTATCTATCGGGTGAACAAGTTAACTAGAGTCGTTCAGAAACCTATCGGAACGATTTTTTCTGAAAACTGTAGAATAACAGACATTGAACATGACATCACAAGTTGCTAAGCAACTGGAACGGGAAAGTCCCTACTGGAAAACGTTCCGATAGGGGTATTAAGGCAACATCTCCACAGTTACCGCTTGACACATATTGGAGCAACGTGTAGTGTTCTGGGGAAGGGAGGTGTGTGGGTTTTTCCTACCCTCCTTGTAGATTTTTTAGGTAAGTGTGTAGATTTTTTTAGTAGTATCCCAGTTGACCACCATTTATTTACTACTGACGTTGAAGGCTATGATAGCACATCAGCCTGTATTTAAGTTTATGTTGACCAGCGCTTTTACAAAAGTGCTTCACGTTCAAGCTGAAGATTCGAAATTAACATCAAATTTCTGTGTTGGATATAGAAAAGATGAAATTTTAGTGTCGAGTTTGGAATAAATAAAAACGATGACAACTCATCACAACATTGCTGATGACATGTTCGTTGCCTTTATTTTTAAAGATGTCATTCAAATAATATATTTGTACAGCAATTTCGCAAATCAAATAATATATTTGAGAGTTCAAATAGTATTATAAAAACTAAATATCCTGTATCAAGAGGTACAATTATTGACATTAGTGTTTTTTAAATACAAAGAGATGATGCAGTAATCTTCAACCTCACCATTATGATCTCAATTGTATAATCAAATGTTACATCTGAAATAAGTAATCAAATTTGCATTCAGTCAAGTACAGAAATAAAAATTCCGTTAATTATTTTGAAGTTTGTTGAAGGCCATTTTTTGTCGGTGATGTCTTAAAGTATACTGCGAGAATTAAAGTTCAAAGAATTAAAAAATACCCGCCTGGTTTTGACATTTCAAAACTAAACAGAGGTATACAAACATTTCATTGGCATTCAGTGACATATAAATAGAACGGGGGCCTTAGGCCTCAAGTATTTTTGACAACTTTGTTCAACCTGCCAAAGGTTCTACTCCAGAATAAAAAGGAACCGAAGTGTTAAACAGAGTCTCACGCCAAAGAGATTATGTGATGGCGGTACAAACGAACATGTGTGCTTGTACAAACGCGTATGGAAATACACGTATTTCTATGCACGTTGGAGCACATGCGTTTGTTTGTACCATGGTCCACCCGAATGCCTTCATGGTTTAACTTATTGTCAACATGAATCCTCCGACAACCGTCAGTGGCAGGATGGTAACTGCCCAATCTTAATGCCAGTGCAGTTTTTCAAAACTTTAGTATAGGCATAATTGGCCCTCAAGTGTCCAACTTTTTATGGACATGAGGAACTCACAAGATGCAACAGAACTTATCGAAGATAAATCCTCTCTGACCATGATTGAGGTGTTATTCCAAGGTGAAATAGCTCTTTGTTCCTGATGGCTGTTACACTGACAGGTCTCTGATCGATCAATGAATGAAAGAATGAACAAATGAACAAAGAAACAATTTAACATCTACATAAGAACATACATTCGAACCACACATTCTAAGTAATTTTCACATTTTACGGATTAATTATACCACTTCACAGGCTTTTCATTAAAGGCATGGACAGGGATACCTTAACTGTACAACACATATGTATTGACTAAATATAATAATGTCATTTCTATTTCGTTCAATGATTTCAGGAAGACTGACAAGCTGAAAGTTTCCAGAAAACTAATCCTCTGACTGCATTGAACGACTTCAGCGATGGTCAGCAAACTTCGAAAGTTTCCTGTTGTAGCACCAAAATTTCAATTAAGTATTATCGCTGATTACCATACTTAAAAGTAAACAGATAAAGGAAAGAAATGAAAAATACTGGACCAACATTAAATTATGTTTAAAAATCAACATAGTACTAGGTGTCCCATTTTATCAAGTACGGGAGGGAACTTTAAGTCGATTGTTGCCGAAGACTGCATGTAAATGATAGGTTAGGAACTGGCATACATTTTATCTGTGTATACACACGGGAAGATACGACATTATACTTCATTCTCTCGAGTTTCACCCCCATGATCATCCGGTCTCATTTCTCATACATAAGATCAGGGTCAATATTACATATATGTTATAAGTCATTTACCAAATAAAGTGTACTTAAAATTGCTATGACCATCGTCGACTTTTACTTTTTTTGCCTAGAGTACAGGTGACTCCACAAAGACATTCGTACGCTATATCATACGCTATACTAGTAGCTAGTAAACCTGAGATGATGGCTTTAGGCCATCATATCTTCATAATGTAAAGATGGCTATAATTTTATCCTTAGCTTGTGTATAAATCTTAATTCTATTTTCAAAACATTACACATTTTTAGCTACTATAGACCATAGTATATAGAAGCTATTGGGATGAGTATCCTTCCGGCGTCCGGCGTCAGTATGTATGTATGTATGTGTGTATGTCCGTTTTTTATATTGTTAAAAATATGCAAATTAGTACAAATGAGGGCATTTTTGATAAAAAATCTTCTTCATAACTGCTGGTCAGATACCTTTGATATTTGGTATACAGGTCCCTAGGG
Source organism: Ptychodera flava (assembly GCF_041260155.1). Taxonomy (NCBI): domain Eukaryota; kingdom Metazoa; phylum Hemichordata; class Enteropneusta; family Ptychoderidae; genus Ptychodera; species Ptychodera flava. Next base: position 38,075,925 of record NC_091930.1, read on the forward strand.
ATGACCCAACTAAGATTTCTTCAAATTGTGACAAAGTATGCAAATTTGATTTTTTAGGAATTTTGGAGGTCATTTTCGGTCAAACATTTATTTATCAAAATGCTTGTCTGACAACTTTGATATTTGGCATACAGGTTCATAGGAATGATAAAAATACGATATATTCGAATTATGATGAAATTCGCAATTTGTTTTTTTTGGGGGGGGATTTTTGCCATTTATGGTCAAAAATTATTCTCAACAAGTACTTGTTTGATAGCTTTGATATTTCGTATACAGGTTCCTAGGGATTATCTTAGTTTTTTATATTGAAATTGTGATGAAATCTTCAATTTTTGTATTTCTTGGGTGATTTTTTTCCATTGTGGTTAATTTTTTTGTTTCTCAAACGTTAACTCATCTGACAGCTTTGATATTTGGTATACAGGGTTTATCTAAATGTAATATATTGGCATTATGATGAATTTTTTCAATTTTGTATTTTTGCAGCTAATTTTGCAATTTTCGGTCAGGCTCTCCTGATGACCTATGAAAGATATCCACCTTTGTCATCAACACAAAGTTATTCTCTACATAACACAGCTGAGCTCTGTCAACTGTTAGGTTGCTTTGTTTATCAAAACGGCTGGTCGGACAACTTTAATATTATATAGGGCTCAGACCTTGGTGTCGCGCCAGAGGTTTAGAAACATCTGAAAATGCACATTCGTCACGTACACGGTCAATAATAGTATTGATGCATTATTTAATAATATGACAGAATGAAATAGTAGGACAACTGAGTACTCACATTGCATAAGCAAAAAATCCAAAAACTCAGTTTACTTGGTCACACTCTGATGCACAAAGTTCACTCTCGCTTCGTCAGACCCAGACAGGTACAGATTTTCTGTTTAATTTGTCAAAATGTTGGACATAGATGGCAATTTTGTCCGTAACATTTTTACTTACCATGATAACAACCCATTTTTAATAAGAAATGTACTGTGCAATCATTATCATTGCCATAGCAGATGTACTGCCAAACTTCCAGTTTCGAGCTCAGTGATTACATTGTACCTTTGACACAGAGGGCACTCTTATCAACGTAGATACTCCATTTGACATTCACAAGATTTTCATTGTCATATAGAAATTGTTTTCACAAATGAAAACGCCATTGAAATGAAAAGTGGAAAAGCAATATTTCAGCAATAACTCAGTTTTCCTTTGAACTAAATTGCCAACAGAATTATTTCAGAACAACACGGATCTAAAAAATCATTAACTTTATCAATGTTATTTTTAATCAATGAAACAGCAGTGGATTATCTACGCATGAGTGATGGCTGTTATACAATGAAAAAATTATGTAGGAAAAGGTATTCATATGATAGTGGCCTTCAAAGCAGCCATCTTAAGATTGATGATGAACTTATATTTTCTATGAAAGTTCATATACCGGTATTATATATGTTTAAATTATGGACTTTAAAAGTCATACAGTACATTTCACATTCCAGCCTTATAAATCCTTATATTTCAATTACAAATACAAGCTGCAAACATGACATAAATTTTTGGAGACAAAGCCAGCTTTACATTCAGAATTTCCACTATACTTGAACTGATTAAGGTTTTTTATGGTGCCGTATAGTTTTACTAGAACGTGTTCAGGAATATGGGTGTGAATTTCTAATGATCAATAAAAAATTAGTGTACATTGTTTAGGTTATGTCAAACTTATATGAGAAAATATGGTGATACAAATAATCCCATACTCCTTCTGTGAATATGAGTCTAAAAGCAGTGACATACATGTATTTTGTGTTGATCAAAAGTTGTACATTTGTTCAAAACCACGCATTTATTTGATATTAATGTATCTGACTGGTTGCAGGATAAAGGCATGCAAAGAAATGCACAATATTTTACAGAATAAACTGGTGACATCTCTTAAAGTTATTTCAGATACTCAAGTTAATTTACTTGCCCTTTTAAAATCCAATGAATCAAACTCATCTATGTCAAACTCTGAATCTGAACCACAAGAGATTTGACACTTTGTGAATTACAATCAGAGCCTGAACATGAAAGTGACTCCTCAACATTTTCAAGAGACCTATTCAAGCAAAGTATGGAATCAATCATATCACGTAATACTGAATTAATCATGAGTGTGAAGCACTGTTTGCCAAACTTAATTCTGGATGAACTCCATCAAATAATCTCTTGTACATGAATTTACATTGTTTGACCTTTTTTTAGCATTACGTCCCTTTTCCTTGGTTACAATTTTCATTAAGTCTCTATGAAGCTTAACTGTGCAAACCATGCTGTGGTATTCATTTCTTCTATGTTACTATTTATGTAGGATATACACTTTCTAATTGCTTTTGTTGATTAGCCATCACAGAAGAAAAGTCATGTTTACCAAATACATTGCATTGGTACGAAAATAATATCTCTACTGATGCAGGGGGAATGGTTGCAATCTTTAAAACAATATTAGGATACAGTATGTTCAGATGATCAACTAGTTTATGTAGTTCTTCCTATGTGTTCTATTGTTTCACTGTTATCATATATAATATAGGTACCACCCTGATGTTTAACTTTCTTTGTGAAGTTACAAATACCAGCTGCAAATATGACATAAATGTTTGGCGACAAAGCCAGCTGCACATTCAGAATTTCCACTATACTTGATCTGATTAAATTAAGAAGGTTCCTTATTGCACCACCTGCTTTTACAAGAATGTGTACAGAATATGGGTGAATGATGTCTGGTGGTGGCTGAAAAAAGTTGGCAAGACCTCTTCCACGCGAGTCTGTGGCAATGATGATGTGTTTCACACTTTCTTCCATAGGTGTTTCCTGTAATTCATCAGAAAGAAATATATCTTAAGTGCCACTGCATTGTAATGAGTTAAATAGGCCATCCACTTACCTTTCAAGAAACTGACAGGACTTCTTAATTTTGAAAGAATGGGTATCACATGCAATCTGTAGATCAATTTATTTGCCTGCATTCTCCACTTATTCTTAGCTTAAACAGCAGCTTTTGATATTAAAAAGAATCACTGAGTGAGTGAAATGAGTGATCAAATAGATTGAGCAAATGAAGTGGTCAGCAGAAAAATTATATCGCTTTATTCCCCAATGTATGACATTTAACCATTTGAATGCTTATGTAGCCAGTGTAAGGGGAAACCCTGTTAAAATAAAGGAGAGTATAAATCTACAGTTTACTCGACCACACGTTCACTGCTGTCAAAAGCTTGAAAAGAAATATCAATGAGGCAGACACAGAAAATGTGCAGTTGTCTGCAAGTCAAACTCTTTAATGAATCTCGAAAATCAACGATCTCTTACAACAAGGCAACGCCATGAAAACTTTGGCGTACTGTTTCAACACATGCATGAAAAACTGAACAGCTGATCAGAATCGACGTTCACTACTACACTAAACTACAAGGCCTTTTCTCAATAACGAGCAGAAATGAGCTATGATACTTTAACTACACTGGAGACGATTTGTTTACATCTATCGCCGGAGCCACTTGTCCCGTTTCAATGACTGAGAACTATATATAAGTCTTTTAGACGCATCGATCGACACATCATCAGTTCACTTGCACAGTGGCTAAAAATAGCTCATGAAACACATGGCGCGTCTCCTCATGGGCGGCGATCTCATCCAAACTTTCAACTGAGCAAAACTCGGCAAAATCACTGAAATATTATACCAACATACCTGTTAAAATAAAGGAGAGTATACATCTACAGTTTACTCGACCACAACGTTCACTGCTGTCAAAAGCTTGAAAAGAAATATCAATGAGGCAGACACAGAAAATGTGCAGTTGTCTGCAAGTCAAACTCTTTAATGAATCTCGTCAGATATCGCGAGATTCCCAGCAGTGAAAGTCTGACACTGGTGGCGCTGTACCCACTCTCGCTAACAGGTTACTCATTCGTATTAGGTAGGTACGTATAGTACCTGTATACAGTATATATATACAATCAGAAAATAAAATAAAAAATAAGATTGTCTATGGTCACACACTCCCCTGCTTTCTGGAATATCGTCCCGATATTCACAAGAAAATTCAGTCAGCAGGGATTAACCGTTTGATACAATGTCAATCAACGCGGCACAAAGACGTTCTGCAGAATCTCCTTGGGCGTTAAACTTCACAGATGTGAGGTAATCTGCTTTGACCATCCATTCTGGCTTACTGCACACCTGAGTAAGATTCAGGCGATCTGGTGGTCGTATTGTCCGCTTTGATCTCCTTAAGGGTTCCCCTTCTACTTCTTGCATGGGTTCGAAGTGTACTTCCTCCTGAATTTCAAACTCCTTGTGTGGCTCAGCATCCTCCTGTAGACTCGGGTCATTTGATGGCTCCAAACTTCCGCTCACTTCGTTCTCAATAACACATTGTACTTCTGGTAGTGAGGGATTCTCAATCGGAAGTGTATCTGAAGTAGTCCCTGGTGGACTGACACCACTAACCACTGATGTTGGCTTTTTTAACCACGGCCTGTTTCTCCTTTTGGGGCACACTATCTGGGTCTAACGCCTCTTCAGGTTTGAGTACCCTCTCCTCTGGTGCATGATAGACTGGGACGAAATGAACATCCTGATCACCATCCGAGTCTGACGAAACTGTACCATGATCCTGTGATTCTTCTGCCTTGTTTGTTGATCTCATATAATCAACAGTCTCCTTGGGTTTTGCTCTTTGATTCTCAGATGGGCAGGGCAATGAGAAGCATGGTAACAGTAGGTTGCGGTGGAGAGTTCTCTCTCTTCCAACCCCAGACTCCGGCCGGACCGTATACACAGGGAGGTCAGGATTGGTCTTGCAAACCACTACATACACATCTCTCTCCCATCGGTCAGCAATCTTGTGTTTCCTCGTATGCATACATTCTTCACCAAAACCCGTCACCATGCTCCAACACAGCTCCCCTTGCCCTAATGTCATACCTCTTCTTGTTGTATGAGGACTTCTTTGCAGCTGCCTGTGATGCAATCGTATATGCACAATCCAGTCGGTCTCTGAGGTCCTGAGCATATTCACCATATGTATTTGGCAAATCGCCCTCAGGTTCCAATCCAAGGTACACGTCAATAGGTAATCTGGGATGGCGTCCGAACATGAGATAATAGGGGGCATAACCAGTGGAATCGTTGGTAGTACAGTTGTATGCATGCACAAGTGGACCGACATATGATTTCCAGTCCTTCTTCTGGTGCTCCTCCTAGGTGCCAAGCATATCAAGCAACGTACGGTTAAAACGCTCTGTCTGTCCATTACCCATCGGGTGGTATGGGGTTGTTCTTGACTTCTGGACTCCTGTTATTTGGCAAAGTTGTCGAATGACCTCAGACTCAAAAGTTTCTTCCCTGGTCTGAATGTAACCGGGCTGGAAACCCATAATGTACCATGAAGCTGTTGAAGAGATGCCGAGCTGTAGTCTGTGCGGTCTGGTTCTGAGTCGGATTGCAACTGCATAGCGTGTGAAGTGATCAGTGATCACCAGAATGTTAGATATACCTCCCTTGGATTCTTCTAGGGTCAGATAGTCCATGCATACTAATTCCATTGGTTGACTGGTCTGGATGTTCACCAATGGAGCAACTGATCTTGCGCCTGGGGGCATCTTCCTTCTCACACATCTCTCACATGACTTGATCTTAGTCTCAACGTCATGTGCCATGTAAGGCCAGAAGAAGCGAGATCTCACCAAGTCTAGTGTTCTGTCCTTACCAAGATGTCCAACATCATCATGCAGACCTCTGAGGACCATGGCTCTGTACTGTCTAGGGAGTACTAGTTGATGCACCTTGTTGCCATCACCTGTAATACGACTCCTGTACAAAACACCGCTCTTGAAACTGAGTCTCTGCCATTCATTGAGATAGCGCTGAACCTCTGAACTCTCAGTCTTCCGTTTTGTTCTGGTTGGAAGTTTCCCACTCTCCTTGAGGATGACGATGTGTTGTATGGCGGGGTCTCTTTGCTGTGCAGCCACCCACTCATCCCTAGTCAGTGTGGGTAAAGATTCGCTCCCTGGCAGTGTTGGGGGACAATCTATGGTCTCGGTACTGCTGTATTTGAACAACCAACCATCTCTACCAAGGGAATCCTTGCAGTCATATAAGACTGACACACAGCCTCTACCGATTCACATGGCACTTCACTCCCTCCTGTCTCATAGCGACTGAGGGTATCTGGAAGTGAGTCAGAGTCGGTCTCTTGGTTAGAGTGTGAGGTCGGCGAGATAGGCCATCAGCATCAGCATTTCTTGTTCCTGGTCGGTAAGCAAGACTGAAGTTATACGTTGAAAGTGCGGCAAGCCATCGATGACCAGTGGCATCTAACTTTGCACTGGTTGTTACATAGGTTAAAGGGTTGTTGTCAGTAACTACCTTGAATGAGTTCCCATACAGGTAATCGTGGAACTTGTCAGTTACTGCCCACTTTAAGGCTAGAAACTCAAGCTTATGAGCTGGGTAGTTTCTTTCACTTGGAGACAAACCCCTACTCGCATATGCAACAACTCTCTTCCTGCCATCTTGTTCTTGATATAGAGCAGCACCTAGACCATTAAGGCTCGCATCTGTGTGGAGCTCAAATGGGATGCTATATTCAGCATAAGCAAGTACAGGTGGGTTTGATAACCTGTGAATGATGTCATTGAAAGCAGTCTGGCATTGGTCTGTCCACACAAACTCAGGTGGTGATGGGTGTTTGGTTTTTCTTCGGTCCTTGCGCTTGCCTGGGAGTCCAGCTGTCAAATCATTCAATGGCTTCACTATCTTTGAAAAACCTGAGACGAACCTACGATAGTAGCCGGCAAACCCTAAGAAAGACTTGACCTCGTGGACACTCCTCGGAACAGGCCATGTTACCTTGTCTGGATCAGTCTCTACGCCATCTCCTGAAACCACGTGCCCAAGGTACTTGACTTGACTCTTGAAAAGTTGGCATTTAGATGCCTTTACCTTCAGCCCATACTCTTGGAGACGATCAAAGACAGCCTCAAGCCGCTGAGGTGTTCTTCAAAAGTGGATGAGAATATAATTATATCGTCCAGATACACAAGGCATTTCTTTAGATTATAGTCTCCCATACACTTTTCCATGAGCCTCTGAAACGTGCTTGGAGCATTGGTCAACCCGAATGGCATACGGTTGCACTCGTAGAATCCAAAAGGTGTGGTAAAGGCCGTCTTTGGTCTATCTTTGTCCGCCATTCCAATCTGCCAATAGCCGCTCTTCAAATCAATTGTTGAAAACCACTTGGCTCCCTTCAAGGCATCCATACTCTCCTCTATTCTTGGCATGGCATAGGAGTCCTTGACCGTCTTGGCGTTCAACCTTCTGTAATCAACACATAGGCGAATTGACCCATCTTTCTTCTTGACAAGCACAATGGGGGCTGCCCATGGGCTACTTGACTCGCGTATGGCCCCACTTGCCAACATACCCTGGAGGAGGGACCTCACTTCATCATACATGGCAGGGGGTATCCAGCGATGTCTTTCACGAATAGGGTGGGTATCACTGAGTGGTATCTCATGTTGTACAGCTGTACAATAACCAAGATCATTGTCATGTTTTGAGAATACATCAGACTTCCTCGCTAGTAGCTCTTGGGCCAGCTGATATTGAGTAGCACTCAAGTGTGTAAGTCTATATTGCTGCCAAGTGATACATTAGCACCCAGGTGATCACAACAATTACTATCATGTCTGGCGGCCGTAATCTGTTGTTGAATCCCAAGCTGGTATTGTGAAGGTGATCCGGCCCACGTAACAGCATGAACTTCACCAATCACATCCCCTGGCCTCACAGTTACTGTCTTGTTAGAAAAGTTCTGCAATTGCACAGGTACCCTACATTTCTTTCCGGTACACTTCATAGTTAGGGCTGATGGGTTGACAACAAGACCACCTGGAAACTGCCTCGTCCCTCTGGGTTCGACAGTAACAATGTATTCGTCTCCCTGAGGGCCCGATTTAGTTTTACCCATAATGTTGATAACGCTGTTAGGTTCAACTCTAACTGGGCACCGCAGCTGGGCTCTCACCACACCAAGATTACCATCTTCACCACAGAAATTGTCCCTGGCATCAAGGTGATTGTAAGCGTCCTGGACAGCAGCTGATATCCTCAAACTTTGGACAGATGAAGGCTTTTGTTGGCACCAACCTGGAACTCTTCCTGTACAAGTTAATGAGGTTGGTGCCAACACACAATGGTACTTCTTGGTTGTAAGCTGTATCCAATACAACCAGCACCAGCACACTGTAAGTCTTATCAGTACCAAAGACATCTCTTGAAAAGAGATCTCAGCCTCTATGTATCCTAGGAATTCCACCACCTGACCTTGTGCTCCAGTTATGGTTAATAGCTCTTCAATGGATGTATCTCACATGACGACAAATTGTTCTTGTAGAATGATTCACCGACCGTCGTTACCTGAGAACCAGTGTCAATTAAACTGCGGCAGCACACCCCATTACGAATGCATTTTCTTCATTAGGATCACCCACAATGCGGTTGAGTACTGATTGACGGTGAACGATAACGTTTGCGTGGGCTTGCTCATTGGTTCTGCCTACCACCTGCCCGCCGGTGGAGGCAGCTGGGAGTTTAATTGACCAGATTGCTCCAGAACAGAAGGGGCGTTGTCCACCATCTTGTGATTTCGGCAACCTCTGGCTATGTGTCCCTCCTGACCACATCTGTAACAAATTATAGGTCCCCGGATGCGGCCAGTACCTCTGGACTTCTACCTCTCCTCCTTGTGCCAGCATTTTGTTCAGGCAGATTTCTTTTCTCTTTGTCTACCTCTACCACGACCCTGCTGTGAGGGCATGTCTTGAGGGTTAGCGTCTGAACTCGTACCATTACCCTCCATCCTGTCAAGTCTGGCTGCCAAAGACTGCATGTGTTGCTGAATTTCCTTTACTACTGGGTCCTCCTTCACAGCATTTGCCTTTTCAGGGACAATGGTCTGATTGGAGACACCAGCACGTGCAGGTTTGGCATACGCAAATGTTTCCTTCACTTCTTGTTCTGCTAGGCGGGCGATGCGGAGCAACTCATCAAATGATGTTGCCTTATCATAGCGATGTCTGGCAATATTTTTCACTCGTTCATCACGCAAACCCTTCCAAAATACAGTTCTGAGAGCTTCATCCACCGCCACTGCTGCTATACCACCTCTCTCCTTGGCCTTGTTAATTGCCAGTTCAAGGCGACATCCATATCCAGCCACTGTCTCCTTCTCTTCCTGTTTGCTGTTATAAAATTGCTGTAGTAGAGTAGCACCAGTTTCAACCACACCATATATCCCACTCAACTTTTCCAGGATAGCCTCAATGGTTACATCTAAACCCATGTGCATCACAACTCTACCTGCATCTCCGCGCAGTGACTTCCTAACTGCTGTGGCCAGCGTCTCCCTGCTATGTGTTCCATCTCTCTGCAAACACTCAATTTCGTATTTCCATGACTCAAAATCTGAGTCACCTTTATTCTTTGGGTCACCAGAAAAAGTTGAAATTCTTGGCGGTTGAAACAATGCAGCTGGTAGCATGACCGTAGACTTGTCAGTTGTAACTGGACATGACACCGTTGGGCTACCGTACTTTGGTTTGACTCCTATACCAGGTTGCCGACTGACAGGGCTTACTTCATGTCCAGCTTTACGCAGAACTTCGATCATGCGGTTCAATTCGGCCTGGTCGACTTCACCGGCATTGGTTACCTCACTCTCGTACTGTAACTTTTGACAGGGTGTGTACCTGGTTGGCGTGACAACTGGTCTCGATGTCATATTGCTGCTCATTATCTTGGGTATGGTGTTAGATGCTGATGGTGTGGCCTCATATCGGAGTCTGTCGTACAAACTGACCGGCACCCTAGTAATTGTCAACTTGCTACCCAGGAACAGTTGGCCATTAAGTTTCACCATTGCTTCTTGAGCTGTGGCCTTGTCAGCAAACTGGCAGAAAGCATGGTCACTACGACTAACTGACTCTGGGTCGACCTACCAGACAATATGGCTGACTGTACCGACAGATGACAGGAATTCACTCAACTCCTCACATGTAGCACTCCCTGCAATGCCCTTAATATAAAACCGTATGGTCCAACAGGGCTCTGAATTCGCTGGGTGTACAGGTATGTGGAGGGGTATCCATCATTGCTTGTAAAAACACTTGTATGTCAATCAGATATTGAGCAGGTATTTATCGTACAGAAAAAAAAATAATATACAGTTTACAGAGACCCTCTTGTACTTTCAACTAGCACAGCAACAGTTCAGTTCAAACCTCTTTATTTCTCTTCAGGGACATATAACTTGTGGTTCACTTTAATAGTTGACTGCAGTTACCATGGAGATAATGCTCGATACATCATCTGTCAAACACTGCAACATAAACTTCATAGGGCACCATATGCTTGTGTACTGCAACACTTTTGCAACGGAGCCCCACGTTGGGCGCCAAATTATGTAGCCAGTGTAAGGGGAAACCCTGTTAAAATAAAGGAGAGTATACATCTACAGTTTACTCGACCACAACGTTCACTGCTGTCAAAAGCTTGAAAAGAAATATTAATGAGGCAGACACAGAAAATGTGCAGTTGTCTGCAAGTCAAACTCTTTAATGAATCTCGAAAATCAACAATCTCTTACAACAAGGCAACGCCATGAAAACTTTGGCGTACTGTTTCAACACATGCATGAAAAACTGAACAGCTGATCAGAATCGACGTTCACTACTACACTAAACTACAAGGCCTTTTCTCAATAACGAGCAGAAATGAGCTATGATACTTTAACTACACTGGAGATGATTTGTTTACATCTATCGCCGGAGCCACTTGTCCCGTTTCAATGACTGAGAACTATATATAAGTCTTTTAGACGCATCGATCGACACATCAGAAGTTCACTTGCACAGTCGCTAAAAATAGCTCATGAAACACATGGCGCGTCTCCTCATGGGCGGCGATCTCATCCAAACTTTCAACTGAGCAAAACTCGGCAAAATCACTGAAATATTATACCAAACATACCTGTTAAAATAAAGGAGAGTATACATCTACAGTTTACTCGACCACAACGTTCACTGCTGTCAAAAGCTTGAAAAGAAATATCAATGAGGCAGACACAGAAAATGTGCAGTTGTCTGCAAGTCAAACTCTTTAATGAATCTCGTCAGATATCGCGAGATTCTCAGCAGTGAAGGTCTGACACTGGTGGCGCTGTACCCACTCTCACTAACAGGTTACTCATTCGTATTAGGTAGGTACGTATAGTACCTGTATACAGTATACATATACAATCAGAAAATAAAATAAAAATAAAAAGTGTCTATGGTTACACTTAGGATGTGAAAAACACACTCTTGTACTTAATAACTAATAATAATTTATTGGCTCTTGACAATGACAGTTAGAGACTGTCCTTTCTCCCACCAATCTTATCAAGATATGAATATTAAACAGCTAAATGACTAGAAAAGATAAGGAATATGTACATGTACGTACTATTCCCACACAAACACATGTACCCGTAATTTAATAGGTAGAAAACTGAATCTGCTGACTTGTACATATACTCAATTTCCCTAATTTAACTGTCAGTTTATTGACACAGTTCATCATCATTGATGGTAATAAATGTTGATTCTGCACACAGATATGCATATTTCTGTCTAGTCTTTTGTGTCAGTTCACTCAGTCTTTGGATTTCCTTGGCCCTTGCAAGAGTTGTTGGGGTTTTTGGTGTGAAGCAAAGTCTATCCTCATTTACCAATACTGGAGGGCTCAAGGCAAAACCTGGGTCATGTTGATGTGATCCACAGACTTGGCACGTGACAAAGAGACAAACAATGAACCAGGATTTCTTGCCTCAAATTGCTTTTTACCAGGATCAATGACAATGTATCTATTTGGTTGATTTTCTCCAACTGTTACACCCTGAAAACTGTGTATAGTTGTAGTCCAACCTAACCGCAATGGTATTTGTTTTCTTCTACAACATCTGCATGAATAATCAACCTTCCTTTCAACTGGAACAATTGGAACAACTTTTGAATTGGCTTCAATGAATGGTCCACCTGTATAAGAAGGAAACTCTACCATCACAACATCAGGTTGACCAACCGATGGTCTTCTGCAATTCAAATATATGATATCAATAATAGTACCAACTGCTCTATTAAATAACCCATGTTTTACAGATAAATTTGCAGTCAATGAAATTTTGGCACCTTTACACACAATAAGAACCTTGTGTAATGATGAAGTTATGTCACTTGGAAGAGAACTGGCATGCTGACCTATACAAAGTGCATTTATTTTGGAAATAGGAACCTCTCTATTTAATTCAAGTAATTTTTGCCTGTTATATTTTGACTCTTCAGCGTGTGTTGGAAAAACAAAGAGCCCATCCTTTCTCATGCATTCCAATAGGTTATTTCAATGAGTCATTTTTGGTCATGCCACTGGAATTTTTGTAACCATTTTGCTTCGGCAGGAGTTGTAGTATATTCACGCAGAGAACTCAAAACTTCCTTAAAGCAATTTTCACTAATACCCTGTCTGATGATGCTATTAAGTGTGATTATGTAGCCAGTGTAAGGGGAAACCCTGTTAAAATAAAGGAGAGTATACATCTACAGTTTACTCGACCACAACGTTCACTGCTGTCAAAAGCTTGAAAAGAAATATCAATGAGGCAGACACAGAAAATGTGCAGTTGTCTGCAAGTCAAACTCTTTAATGAATCTCGTAAATCAACAATCTCTTACAACAAGGCAACGCCATGAAAGCTTTGGCGTACTGTTTCAACACATGCATGAAAACCGAACAGCTGATCAGAATCGACGTTCACTATACTACACTAAACTACAAGGCCTTTTCTCAATAACAAACAGAAATGAGCTATGATTCTTTAACAACACTGGAGACGATTTGTTTACATCTATCGCCGGAGCCACTTGTCCCGTTTCAATGACTGAGAACTATATATAAGTCTTTTAGACGCATCGATCGACACATCATCAGTTCACTTGCACAGTGGCTAAAAATAGCTCATGAAACACATGGCGCGTCTCCTCATGGGCGGCGATCTCATCCAAACTTTCAACTGAGCAAAACTCGGCAAAATCACTGAAATATTATACCAAACATACCTGTTAAAATAAAGGAGAGTATACATCTACAGTTTACTCGACCACAACGTTCACTGCTGTCAAAAGCTTGAAAAGAAATATCAATGAGGCAGACACAGAAAATGTGCAGTTGTCTGCAAGTCAAACTCTTTAATGAATCTCGTCAGATATCGCGAGATTCTCAGCAGTGAAAGTCTGACACTGGTGGCGCTGTACCCACTCTCGCTAACAGGTTACTCATTCGTATTAGGTAGGTACGTATAGTACCTGTATACAGTATATATATACAATAAGAAAAGAAAATAAAAAATAAAAATTGTCTATGGTTACACACTCCCCTGCTTTCTGGAATATCGTCCCGATATTCACAAGAAAATACAGTCTGTGATTAACCCTTCGACACAATGTCAATCAACGCGGCACAAAGACTTTCCGCAGAGTCACCTTAGGCGTTAAACTTCACAGATGTGAGGTAATCTGCTTTGACCATCCATTCTGGCTTACTGCAAACCTGAGTAAGATTCAGGCAATCTGGTGGCCGTATTTTCCGCTTTGATCTCCTTAAGGGTTCCCCTTCTACTTCTTGCATGGGTTTGAAGTGTACTTCCTATTGAATTTCAAACTCCTTGTGTGGTTCAGCATCATCCTGTAGACTAGAGTCATTTGATGGCTCCAAACTTCCGCTCACTTCGTTCTCAACAACACATTGTACTTCTGGTAGTGAGGGATTCTCAATCGGAAGTGTATCTGAAGTAGTCCCTTGTGGACTGGCACCACTAACCACTGATGTGGGCTTTTTCCCAACCATGGCCTGTTTCTCCTCTTGGGGCACAGTATCTGGGTCTGATGCCTCTTCAGGTTCGAGTACCCTCTCCTGTGGTGCATGATAGACTGGGACGAAATGAACATCCTGATCACCATCCGAGTCTGACGAAACTGTATCATGATCCTGTGATTCTTCTGCCTTGTTTGTTGATCTCATATAATCAACAGTCTCCTTGGGTTTTGCTCTTTGATTCTCAGATGGGCAGGGCAATGAGAAGCATGGTAACAGTAGGTTGCGGTGGAGAGTTCTCTCTCTTCCAACCCCAGACTCCGGCCGGACTGTATACACAGGGAGGTCAGGATTGGTCTTGCAAACCACTACATACACATCTCTCTCCCATCGGTCAGCAATCTTGTGTTTCCCTCGTATGCTAACATTCTTCACCAAAACCCGGTCACCATGCTCCAACACAGCTCCCCTTGCCCTAATGTCATACCTCTTCTTGTTGTATGAGGACTTCTTTGCAGCTACCTTTGATGCAATCGTGTATGCACAATCCAGTCGGTCTCTGAGGTCCTGAGCATATTCACCATATGTATTTGGCGAATCGCCCTCAGGTTCCAATCCAAGGTACACGTCGATAGGTAATCTGGGATGGCGTCCGAACATGAATAATATAGGGGGCATAACCAGTGGAATCGTTGGTAGTACAGTTGTATGCATGCACAAGTGGACCTACATATGATTTCCAGTCCTTCTTCTGGTGCTCCTCCAAGGTGCCAAGCATATCAAGTAATGTACGGTTAAAACGCTCTGTCTGTCCATTGCCCATAGGGTGGTATGGGGTTGTTCTTGACTTCTGGACTCCTGTTATTTGGCAAAGTTGTCGAATGACCTCAGACTCAAAGTTTCTTCCCTGGTCTGAATGTAACCGGGCTGGAAACCCATAATGCACCATGAAGCTGTTGAAGAGATGCCTAGCTGTAGTCTGTGCGGTCTGGTTCTGGGTTGGGATTGCGACTGCATAGCGTGTGAAGTGATCGGTGATCACCAGAATGTTAGATATACCTCCCTTGGATTCTTCTAGGGTCAGATAGTCCATGCATACTAATTCCATTGGCTGACTGGTCTGGATGTTCACCAATGGAGCAACTGATCTTGCGCCTGGGGGCATCTTCCTTCTCACACATCTCTCACATGACTTGATCTTAGTCTCAACGTCATGTGCCATGTAAGGCCAGAAGAAGCGAGATCTCACCAAGTCTAGTGTTCTGTCCTTACCAAGGTGTCCAACATCATCATGCAGACCTCTGAGGACCATGGCTCTGTACTGTCTAGGGAGTACTAGTTGATGCACCTTGTTGCCATCACCTGTAATACGACTCCTGTACAAAACACCGCTCTTGAAACTGAGTCTCTGCCATTCATTGAGATACGCTGAACCTCTGAACTCTCAGTCTTCCTTTTGTTCTGGTTGGAAGTTTCCCACTCTCCTTGAGGATGACGATGCGTTGAATGGCGGGGTCTCTTTGCTGTGCAGCCACCCACTCATCCCTAGTCAGTGTGGGTAAAGATTCACTCCCTGGCAGTGTTGGGGGACAATCTATGGTCTCGGGTACTGCTGTATTTGAACAACCAACCATCTCTACCAAGGGGATCCTTGCAGTCATATAAGACTGACACACAGCCTCTACCGATTCACATGGCACTTCACTCCCTCCTGTCTCATAGCGACTGAGGGTATCCTGAAGTGAGTCAGAGTCGGTCTCTGGGTTAGGAGTGTGAGGTCGGCGAGATAGGCCATCAGCATCAGCATTTCTTGTTCCTGGTCGGTAAGCAAGACTGAAGTTATACGTTGAAAGTGCGGCAAGCCATCGATGACCAGTGGCATCTAACTTTGCACTGGTTGTTACATAGGTTAAAGGGTTGTTGTCAGTAACTACCTTGAATGAGTTCCCATACAGGTAATCGTGGAACTTGTCAGTTACTGCCCACTTTAAGGCTAGAAACTCAAGCTTATGAGCTGGGTAGTTTCTTTCACTTGGAGACAAACCCCTACTCGCATATGCAACAACTCTCTTCCTGCCATCTTGTTCTTGATATAGAGCAGCACCTAGACCATTAAGGCTCGCATCTGTGTGGAGCTCAATGGGATGCCATAGTCAGCATAAGCAAGTACAGGTGGGTTTGATAACCTGTGGATGATGTCATTGAAAGCAGTCTGGCATTGGTCTGTCCACACAAACTCAGGCAGTGATGGGTGTTTGGTTCTTCTTCGGTCCTTGCGCTTGCTTGGGAGTCCAGCTGTCAAATCATTCAATGGCTTCACTATCTTTGAAAAACCTGGGACGAACCTACGATAGTAACCGGCAAAACCTAAGAAAGACTTGACCTCGTGGACACTCCTCGGAACAGGCCATGTCTTCAGGGCCTCAACCTTGTCCGGATCAGTCTCTACTCCATCTCCTGAAACCACATGCCCAAGGTACTTGACTTGACTCTTGAAAAGTTGGCATTTGATGCCTTTACCTTCAGCCCATACTCTTGGAGACAATCAAAGACTGCCTCAAGCCGCTGAAGGTGTTCTTCAAAAGTGGATGAGAATATGATTATATCGTCCAGATACACAAGGCATATCTTTAGATTATAGTCTCCCATACACTTTTCCATGAGCCTCTGAAACGTGCTTGGAGCATTGGTCAACCCGAATGGCATACGGTTGCACTCGTAGAATCCAAAGGGTGTGGTAAAGGCCGTCTTTGGTCTATCTTTGTCCGCCATTCCAATCTGCCAATAGCCGCTCTTCAAATCGATTGTTGAAAACCACTTGGCTCCTTTCAAGGCATCCATACTCTCCTCTATTCTTGGCATGGCATAGGAGTCCTTGACGGTCCTGGCGTTCAACCTTCTGTAATCAACACATAGGCGAATTGACCCATCTTTCTTCTTGACAAGCACAATGGGGGCTGCCCATGGACTACTTGACTCGCGTATGGCCCCACTTGCCAACATACCCTGAAGGAGGGACCTCACTTCATCATACATGGCAGGGCTATGCGGCTATGTCTTTCACGAATAGGGTGGGTATCAGTGAGTGGTATCTCATGTTGTACAGCTGTACAATAACCAAGATCATTGTCATGTTTTGAGAATACATCAGACTTCCTCGCTAGTAGCTCTTGGGCCAGCTGATATTGAGTAGCACTCAAGTGGTGTAAGTCTATATTGCTGCCCAGTGATACATTAGCACCCAGGTGATCACTACAATTACTATCCTGTCTGGCGGCCGTCATCTGTTGCTGAATCCCAAGCTGGTATTGTGAAGGTGATCCGGCCCACGTAACAGCATGAACTTCACCAATCACATTCCCTGGCCTCACAGTTACTGTCTTGTTAGAAAAGTTCTGCAATTGCACAGGTATCCTACATTTCTTTCCGGTACACTTCATATTAGGGCTGATGGGTTGACAACAAGACCACCTGGAAACTGCCTCGTCCCTCTGGGTTCGACAGTAACAATGTATTCGTCTCCCTGAGGCCCGATTTAGTTTTACCCATAATGTTGATAACGCTGTTAGGCTCAACTCTAACTGGGCACCGCAGCTGGGCTCTCACCACACCAAGATTACCATCTTCACCACAGAAATTGTCCCTGGCATCAAGGTGATTGTAAGCATCCTGGACAGCAGCTGATATCCTCAAACTTTGGACAGATGAAGGCTTTTGTTTGCACAACCTGGAACTCTTCCTGTACAAGTTAATGAGGTTGGTGCCAACACACAATGGTACCTCTTGGTTGTAAGCTGTATCCAATACAACCAGCACCAGCACACTGTAAGTCTCATCAGTACCAAAGACATCTCTTGGAAAAGAGATCTCAGCCTCTATGTATCCCAGGAATTCCACCACCTGACCTTGTGCTCCAGTTATGGTTAACAGCTCTTCAATGGGATGTATCTTGCATGACGACAAATTGTTCTTGTAGAATGATTCACCGACCGTCGTTACCTGAGAACCAGTGTCAATTAAACTGCGGCAGCTCACCCCATTAATGAATGCATTTTCTTCATTAGGATCACCCACAATGCGGTTGAGTACTGATTGACGGTGAACTATGACGTTTGCTTGGGCTTGCTCATTGGTTCTGCCTACCACCCGCCCGCCGGTGGAGGCAGCTGGGAGTTTAACTGACCAGATTGCTCCGGAACAGAAGGGGCGTTGTCCACAATCTTGGGATTTCGGCAACCTCTGGCTATGTGTCCCTCCTGACCACATCTGTAACAAATTACAGGTCCCCGGATGCGGCCAGTACCTTCTGGACTTCTACCTCTCCTTCTTGTGCCAGCATTTTGTTCAGGCAGATTTCTTTCTCTTTGCCTACCTCTACCACGACCCTGCTGTGAGGGCATGTCTTGAGGGTTAGCGTCTGAACTCGTACCATTACCCTCCATCCTGTCAAGTCTGGCTGACAAAGACTGCATGTGCTGCTGAATTTCCTTTACTACTGAGTCCTCCTTCACAGCATTTGCCTTTTCAGGGACAATGGTCTGATTGGAGATACCAGCACGTGCAGGTTTGGCATACGCAAATGTTTCCTTCACTTCTTGTTCTGCTAGGCGGGCGATGCGGAGCAACTCATCAAACGATGTTGCCTTATCATAGCGATGTCTGGCAATATTTTTCACTCGTTCATCACGCAAACCCTTCCAAAATACAGTTCTGAGAGCTTCATCCACCGCCACTGCTGCTATACCACCTCTCTCCTTGGCTTGTTAATTGCCAGTTCAAGGCGACATCCATATCCAGCCACTGTCTCCTTCTCTTCCTGTTTGCTGTTATAAAATTGCTGTAGTAGAGTAGCACCAGTTTCAACCACACCATATATCCCACTCAACTTTTCCAGGATAGCCTCAATGGTTACATCTAAACCCATGTGCATCACAACTCTACCTGCATCTCCGCGCAGTGACTTCCTAACTGCTGTGGCCAGCGTCTCCCTGCTATGTGTTCCATCTCTCTGCAAACACTCAATTTCGTATTTCCATGACTCAAAATCTGAGTCACCTTTATTCTTTGGGTCACCAGAAAAAGTTGAAATTCTTGGCGGTTGAAACAATGCAGCTGGTAGCATGACCGTAGACTTGTCAGTTGTAACTGGACATGACACCGCTGGGCTACCGTACTTTGGTTTGACTCCTATACCAGGTTGCCGACTGACAGGGCTTACTTCATGTCCAGCTTTACGCAGAACTTCGATCATGCGGTTCAATTCGGCCTGGTCGACTTCACCGGCATTGGTTACTTCACTCTCGTACTGCAACTTTTGACAGGGTGTGTACCTGGTTGGCGTGACAACTGGATTTGATGTCATATTGCTGCTCATTGTCTTGGGTATGGTGTTAGATGCTGATGGTGTGGCCTCATATCGGAGTCTATCATACAAACTGACCGGCACCCTAGTAATTGTCAACTTGCTACCCAGGAACAGTCGGCCATTAAGTTTCACAATTGCTTCTTGAGCTGTGGCCTTGTCAGCAAACTGGCAGAAAGCATGGTCACTACGACTAACTGACTCTGGGTCGACTGGCCAGACAATATGGCTGACTGTACCGACAGATGACAGGAATTCACTCTACTCCTCACATGTAGCACTCCCTGCAATGCCCTTAATATAAACCGTATGGTCCAACAGGGCTCTGAATTCGCTGGGTGTACAGGTATGTGGAGGGGTATCCATCATTGCTTGTAAAAGCACTTGTATGTCAATCAGATATTGAGCAGGTATTTATCGTAGAAGAAAAATATATACAGTTTACAGAGTCTCTCTTGTACTTTCAACTAGCACAGCACCAGTTCAGTTCAAACCTCTTTATTTCTCTTCAGCGACATATAACTTGTGGTTCACTTTAATAGTTGACTGCAGTTACCATGGAGATAATGCTCGATACATCATCTGTCAAACACTGCAACATAAACTTCATAGGGCACCATATGCTTGTGTACTGCAACACTTTTGCAACGGAGCCCCACGTTGGGCGCCAATTATGTAGCCAGTGTAAGGGGAAACCCTGTTAAATAAAGGAGAGTATACATCTACAGTTTACTCGACCACAACGTTCACTGCTGTCAAAGCTTGAAAAGAAATATCAATGAGGCAGACACAGAAAATGTGCAGTTGTCTGCAAGTCAAACTCTTTAATGAATCTCGTAAATCAACAATCTCTTACAACAAGGCAACGCCATGAAAGCTTTGGCGTACTGTTTCAACACATGCATGAAAAACCGAACAGCTGATCAGAATCGACGTTCACTATACTACACTAAACTACAAGGCCTTTTCTCAATAACAAACAGAAATGAGCTATGATTCTTTAACAACACTGGAGACGATTTGTTTACATCTATCGCCGGAGCCACTTGTCCCGTTTCAATGACTGAGAACTATATATAAGTCTTTTAGACGCATCGATCGCACACATCATCAGTTCACTTGCACAGTGGCTAAAAATAGCTCATGAAACACATGGCGCGTCTCCTCATGGGCGGCGATCTCATCCAAACTTTCAACTGAGCAAAACTCGGCAAAATCACTGAAATATTATACCAAACATACCTGTTAAAATAAAGGAGAGTATACATCTACAGTTTACTCGACCACAACGTTCACTGCTGTCAAAAGCTTGAAAAGAAATATCAATGAGGCAGACACAGAAAATGTGCAGTTGTCTGCAAGTCAAACTCTTTAATGAATCTCGTCAGATATCGCGAGATTCCCAGCAGTGAAAGTCTGACACTGGTGGCGCTGTACCCACTCTCGCTAACAGGTTACTCATTCGTATTAGGTAGGTACGTATAGTACCTGTATACAGTATATATATACAATAAGAAAAGAAAATAAAAAAATAAAAATTGTCTATGGTTACAATTACATCAGTAATTCTTTCCAACCAAGGCACCTCTAATAGAACCTGGTGATTTGCCTTTATTCACATATACTGGAGAATTTAAAACTGGTGGTAACTGCACAACATCCCCAAAATACAAACACTTGTAAACCACCCCTCATCCTTACTTAACACTGCGGCGACTGCTTCCTTTCTACTAAGGTTTGCACGACCTCGCTCAGCCGTCGGATCGCGCGAACATCTGGTTTTTATCAATAACCAGACGATCGGTTCTCTCGAGAACGATCCATGAAATATTGGGCAAAGTGAGAAAATACCTCAATGTGTAGCAACCTGGGGTGTTCGTTATTTACATATCAAAGAAAAAATGCATTTCATGAATTTATTATCTGAATAGAATCATGAAATACATATGAAAAATGAAGTGCGAGTGAATGTCATTTGTCATCGGCGGTGTTTACTGTTTCTCTGCCTGGGAAACATGCGTCCGTTCGTGTGACCTCAAAGTGTTTATACTGTACGCAAACATTAGAAATTTTAGACGGCACATCTGTTGCCGCTGACGTCAAACATTGGTTCGTAAAGCTCATCTCTTTCTCTCGCTTGTATATTACAGGCAGTGAGAAACCACGATGCAACAAGAAATAGAGCGTAGACAGGAATACTACGAAACGAGTATTGCCGGTGGTACCGTGAACAGACCATACACAGACCTATGAACTGGTAATTTCGATCTTTTACCGGAGTTCATTGGTCCAGAGCCGGGGCTTATCAACCCGCTGCCAGACGATGCTTCAGAAGTCGAATGGTTTTTGCAAATATTTGACGAGGATCTGATAAGATTCATTACCCGATGCACTAATCGTTACGCTAGACAGAGGAGAAGGGCAAATGCGAGGGAACGGCAAAGATCGGCCTGGACACCGACGACAGTTGTCGAAATGAGAGCATTCATGAGTGATGGTGCTATTCAGAATTTGCTGGCAGCCTGAAATCCAGCTGTATTGGTCGGACCATGTTTGCTTCGGTCATAATTTCGTCAAGAGAACTTTTTCCTGTGATCGCTTCAAGCTACTGATGCGATATTTATACTACAGCACACAGCCGTACTGTGCTCGTAAAACAGCCATGTATACAGCCCAAAAATAAGTGAGGAACGGGATACAATGTTGAAAGTACGAAATGTCATTGATCGAGTGAATGCAAACAGCAGAATGCACCAAAGCCCGATGTGCGAACTGGCAATCGACGAAGGAGTCATCCCCTACCGGGGCCGCACAAAGAATGTTCTCTACAATCCAGCAAAACCGCACAAATATGGAATGAGAGTTTACACTCTCAGTGAGTCCGCCACGGGTTACGTTTTCAACGACGAAGTCCATCAACCTGTCGCTGATAACTGTCATCACCCGCTTGATCCCGATGCTGCAGACGACCCCCGAGTTTTCAGGGGAAATAGACCTGGGAAAGTTGTTTCCCGGCTGATTCGACCTTACTATGAGTTAGGACATCATGTCATTATGGACTCATATTACACTTCTGCCCCATTGTTTGACCATCTCTACATGCATAATATTGCTGCCACTGCAGAATGTACACCTTAGGCTTACCCGATGAAGTAAAGAATGCCGAAAACTATGATCCACAAGTTGTACCGCCTGATGCTGACGACGAAGAGCGATGGCCACGTGGTAGTTTCTCGGTATTTCAAGACGGCGCAATGACAGTATGTGCCTGGAAAGACACAAAAATGGTGAAATTTATGAGTATGGCAGTCTATGCACGGAGACCGAATCGAGCGCTAGTGAGGCGCCGATGTAAAGATAAAAGAACCGATGCTTTTGAACGAATTGAAGTACTATGCCTGAACGTTGCTGTAATGTACAATCAGTACTTCAGAGGTGTTGACTTGACCGATCAACAGCTGGCTTACTACACGCCAGGTCGATCATCGCCACGGTGGCACAGAGCTGTGTTTTACCACAAGCTGAACAAGGCACTCATGAACGCTTTCCACAACATGGCATCAGTTCATGGATACAGTCAAAGTGGATCGAGATACAGACGTCAGCTCATGTTTCGCGCCCAAGTAGCAAAACTGCTGATCGGTAATTTCTCATCTCGACAACGTCCCCCAAGAGGAACTAGTCTGACGGCACCACGTCTCATTCCTACCAATGTGAAAGAGTTGGTCATCGAATGGGTCGCAATCCGGACGGAAGACGTAGTTGCGTGATGTGTCGACGTGCAGGACGGATAGTAGGCCATGGAACTCAGTCCCAATCGTGTTCATGAGACAATCAACTGTTGCCTCACCTGCCAGTTACCACTGTGTCACCCACGGTACAGACGAGCGTGCTGGCGAAAGCACAATGTGTGAATGCCGTTTGCAGAGGACTGCAGAACTTGACTATGCACGGACTGAACATTTGTCGGTATTACAACCCTTTATTACACAGTTGACATGGAAATAAAAACACTCACTCGCAAACTATCGGTGAGTACGATGTACTTTTGTGTGTGGTTGTGTGAAGTGAATGATTGAGTCTAACACGTTTGCGTTTGGGGTAAAGATCGAGTTACAACGATGATTGCATCGGACGATCGCAAGACAAGGTCTCAGCCAGAGCAGTTCCTGTTTTGGCAGAGAGCGAGTCGGTGTGCGATGAAAAATGCATCTGAGTAGCTAACAGTCGATTTCCCCGGTCTGTAATCTCTCAAATGCGTAATAAAAATATTTTTATTATGCAAATAGTATTCGACATTTACATACGGCTCCCTAGGCTGTACGAACCTGAATACATCAACACAGTAAAGATCACATGTCAGCTCAGGGTAGTTCAGACCATAACTGCTCAAACTGACAGCTGCCGACCGACAAACATGGAAACGTGAGATCGGCCTTGTGGGAACCCATCGCCTCAGTGTTAAAACCACAGCAACATAAGAACTCTGCCCATCCTAACGTTGTTGCACCTATTAGTGATCGTTCATCAAGAGTAGACTTTTGAAACCAAACAGTTTTCTTGTAAGGCCTCACCAATCACACCATCTGGTGGCTTCATATCCTGTCCTTTAAAAAGTGGGAATTTTCAAGAAACTATGCAAAGTGACACCTGATATTACATTTGCACTGTTACCTGTTGGACAAAGAACTTGAACTGACTTGTTTGATTTAACTTAATTTAACTGACATTTATTATATGGTCAATCCAACCTTTACCAAAGTCATCACTATAATGGTAAGATGTTTGAGTCCAATCGTATGTGTCACCACCATTATCATATCGGAATTCAACATATACAGGCTCAACAGCACAATCAGGCCTGATGTTTTCCATCCACTCTGGACAATCTACTGAAATATCTGCTTCATTTTCTGCTATCATGTCATCACAATCACTACTATTCACATGTGATTTTGCTTGGAGAATTTCAGCCTTCAAAAATTTGGGCAATCATTTGATTCAACGAAGTCACATAGTTTGTCAACCCATGAAGTGTTTTCATTTTTAATGTCGGTTATTTTATACCAATTTGGCCAGTGTAAAAGTAATGCTGTTCTGGTGTATTGCTCAAGTAGCCATGAAGCTTGATTAAAGCCACCAGATACGACAGGAACCTTTCCACTCCTGCATGCAAAAGTATACAATCATACATTGTCATCCTTTGGACGGGATAAATATTTATCTAAACAGGTCGACCTAGTTAGACTAGTCTGAGAGCCTTTTCTGAAATTCGGGCACCAGATAAGCTGACATTTTGGAAAGAATGACTGGACCTAAACAGAGGTAATGACAAGGGATGACAACTCATAACTCGCTTCTAATGATGACACATCTCTCTTTACAGTATTCATCAATAATTTAGAAACTATTGAATGACCTGAAGTAGAATCTTCTGCATAATTAATGAGATCGTTGAAAGATCACAAACTGACCCAGCAGGCTCACAGCCTTTATATGCATAGCCTGTGATGTATTTCTCTGTAGCCATGATGTCATTCATATTGGGATTTTCTGGGTCTTCACTCTAAAACAATATAAGCGAAATGTCCCAATTCGCCCTCCAAGCTTGTGCATGGAATCTTGAGTTTGAAATAGTACTGGATGATCTCTTTCCATTTCCAGACGGGATGAACCATCCCTATCTTTTATAATAGCGGGTTCTTTTCTAAGGGCTTTACCTGGGGCCTTTTCTGAGCCAAACTCCATTCTGCAAATTCTTTCATTAGTTTTTTATCTAGATCTTGGTTGTCTTAAACAATAATCAGAGCATCTATGCAAACAATCTTGATTTGTCAGCAAAAGATAGTCTGAAAGCAAAGATTCCTGTGTTTGACTGACATCCATTAACAATTTTGCTAAAGGAATAAGACTTTCTGGTGGGAGTGAAGAAGTGCTTTCTGGAGGTGGCCACTTATCTTTGCGGGATTACCATGAATGTCTTTACCAGCAGGATGAGAAGCAGTCATTTTTAATTCATCAGACGGCCATTCTGCAAGTTTCTGTGCCGTTTCATTATCTGAGAGACCCCTTTGAACTGCATCACTGAGAAGCTTGTGTGGCTGCAAATCTTTTCGCCAACTCAGGCCATGCCAATAAACCATGCCACATGACTTTGCAAATTCCTTCCTATACCAGTATTTATTAATCCCAAAGACTGGACCCATAACCTCATTAAAGTATGATTGTGTGCGGAGATCAAAATATTTAGCAACAATATGAGTATTGGTTTGCAAACACTGGAACAACTTATTATTATCACATAGATCTTCTGAACAACCAGTAGTTTGTTCAAGATACATTGCAAGAAGCCTTTTCAGAGGTTTGAAGTGAACTTCTGCGCAACTTCCAATGACAAAATAGGCCGGTAGTCCACTACCTTGATGGAGTTTGTATTGAATAAGAGCTCATAACTCTCTACCTCTTGCAGCCCAGTATTGAGATGTCCCTCTAAGATGGGATGAAAAAAAACACATTATTTTACTAAAGATAGACTCATTTCCATCCTGTAATTCTTGTCTTAAATTCTCAATTGTTAAATGGTCTTCCCCAATTTTTTGACGCACTACAAAGTTATCATAATCATATTGTGAACAATAAACTTAAAATATGGATGAGAAGCAAATTGGCCATCCTGATACCACATAGGTGACCCCCTGGTGGTCTGCCCAATCTGCCATAGATGTACATGTTATGGGACGGTTATCGTAATAATCACCAGAACTGTATGGAAATAAACAAGGAAATGTTAATGTAAAGAAAAATTTAGTTGTGAATTAAGACAGAGGGGTGTTACCTCTTGATGGCCAAGGATAGGTACAACTATTTGCTTATTGATGTTTACAGTATTATCTCTTCCAGTTACGTCTTTAACTATCTCATTCACTGCTTCATTTATATTGACATTGTTATCGCAATCAAGACACCTGTGTCAACTTGACCATCAAAATTTGCTGGAAAACCTGTTCAGGAGCTGGTCCTTCATCATTACTCTTAGTATATTTTTCATTATTGCAATATGCTAAATTAACTAGAGGAATCTCAGATAATTCTCCATCACTAGGTATAATATCTAATCTTTCCTTGCTAATGATTATGTCACTGTATGCTGCATTATTTAATTTGAGCCACTGCAGGGCACTTTAAACTTCCTTTCTTCTCAGCCTAAAATTTTCATTTTGTTGTTTGATCCTTCCCTTTTAACTTTATAATATCAATGTCACTGGGTACCCTTGGCAAATTCTGAGCTGGTCCATTGACCTCCTGGGGAAATGTGACACAGTGACCCTTGAGCAAATGCCACCATGTTTCAACATATGAATATTGATAAAAGGCGAAATGCGACAAATAAGTTGTTGCTCTACCATGCTTAGCTTACTGAACTCTGGAGGAACAATGCCTGGGTCCATGTTATTTTCTTCTGAAAACATTTTTACATGAGATTTGTCATTGGCACAATGTTTACAAATTTCTGCAGTTTTAAAACTCTTTGCCATAGCTATTCTGCGCTCTTACATACCATACACAAATCAATAGAGTACGACATTTGTTTTAATTCAAAAGCCCTTATTGCATCCAGAGCTTCATCATATTTGGTGAGGCTGTCTCTGGGGGAGGGTCTGGTATGTCATTAACGTTTAAATTTAGCTTTTTTCTTCAGAACTAATTTTCCTCATTAGTCTTCTCAATCTGAGTTTCTTACTTTTTGGGACAAATCGTCACTTGGTCTCTCATATGGGATACCTAATTTTCTGCATTTGATTTTGAATTCTTCTTCTTTACTTAGAGTTGCAATATGGATCAGAATTGACCTTCATATTTCAAAGATTTAACTTTATAGAAAAATCCACAAAAATTTCATTTGCAGATTCGACCATTAACAGAACACGGGGATGACTGTAATTTGAGTAAATTGATTTAATTACCGAATAAATTGCTGTTTTAGTACGTACTGTTTGCGACATTAAAGCACAGAATTTGAAACGTCATTTTTACTATTTGAATATGTACGCATGCGTTTTTGATTCATGGTAACGGTTTATGAATTACACCCTTCCTGAGATACAATAAAGCGAGCGGTTGCATCGTCTGAGGGCGCTTTGTGACATCACAATCTGGTCAACGCATCTGCTTGGGTGGGATCAAAGCCACGCCAAAACTGTAGCCCTTCCGCTCGCGAAGCAAGACGTACCGCTGTAAGATTTCCTTCGTTTTGGCTAAGTTTTGCATTATTTTTGAAAGCTGTTTAGTGCAAGACGGGCTTAAAATGGTTAATTGGTTTTGTGCGGCGCCTGAGTGCACAAATAGTCTGCGTAAAAAGAAAAACGTCGCCAAATACCCAGGCTTGAGCGACGTGACCTTTCATGCCTTTCCTACCAGGAAACACCCTCGACTTCGCCAGCAGTGGATTGCTATGCTTCGCCGTCAGGACGATTGGACTCCCAATAATTACTCTCGCGTTTGTTCAAGACATTTCCCCAGTAACAAAGGACCAACCGAAGAGTATCCTGTACCCATTCTTTTTGCCTATAATAACTGGAGACGGCCAACCACCCCTCGCTCCTCAAGTGCTATACGGAAGCTGGCACAACGTCGTGATGCCGTGCGGGACGAGCTTCCTGTGTCCGAAGATGTCCAGATCGTTGAGTACCAGAGCGATGACCAAGTTGTGCAAGTAGACATGATCGCCGAAAATCGCTACGCTGGTGTTGGATTGGAAGTTGAGTTGGGTGTGGAAGAACCACCTTCTAGTAAGTTTAGATAAACCTGTACTTACTGTGTATGTGTACTGGAAAAATGGCCATTCACTTTTTGTTCGTTCTATAAATGTGAAAGCTGTAAATTTTTCAAGTTAGAAAAATATTTTTCGGCGTACACGGGAAAGCACAAGTGCAAGTACATTTTATTTTCTTATACTAAGCCTACATGCAACGAATCAGAGGCAGACCATTGCATGACATTACAAAGAAAGTTCATGTAAGGACAGTAACTTGTTTTTGGTTTTTAAATTGCCTTGCACTATATTTGTAATTACAGAAATGTATAGATCATTGAAGAGTGGTACTGTGAGCAAGTCCCCACACGACCATGACTAC
Organism: Ptychodera flava; assembly: GCF_041260155.1. Taxonomy (NCBI): domain Eukaryota; kingdom Metazoa; phylum Hemichordata; class Enteropneusta; family Ptychoderidae; genus Ptychodera; species Ptychodera flava. Next base: position 38,104,384 of record NC_091930.1, read on the forward strand.
ATTTGTATTGGGGACCAAGGAGAAGAAGCATGTGGAAGTCGACTCTAACAGGATTGCAAAGATTCGTGTGACGACCTTATCCAAGGCCGGAGAAGCCAACAAACGAAATGTTCCACACCGTACTAATGTTTCACAAGCAGAAATGCCCAATCATAAAATGACTTCAACCCGTGAAATTGCAACGCAGACAGACCTAACAGGCAAAGAAATCACTAGGAAGTTCAAAGTTGCAAGCAAATTTGATGATAAGGACGTATTACGTCGCGAGTTACTACTTGAGAAAGTACTTGAATCTGACAAATCGGTTCAACAGTATACCGGCTTTCCTAGCCTCGATTCATTGAACTGTTTCTTTTGATTGCGTATGTGATGCTGAAACATTATTGAAGTACTGGAGCGGCAGTGGCAGCTTGAGTGACAAAAGGTATCAAAAACGGGGCAAAAAACAGGACTGAAACGCAAGTTGACAAAATATCAAGAATACTTGCTTACTTTAATTCGACTTCGCCTTGGACTGTTGTCTTTTTTTGTCGGCGATCTATTTGGTGTCTCCACATACTCGTGTGTCTCAAATATTCATAACTTGGATAAATTTGATTGGAAATTTTTTTCACGCACACTCTGGCTAAGTAACAGCAAGTTGACGAGGGAACACCTACATCTTTCAAGAAACATTTCCCTCGAACCAGAGTCGTCATAGATTGTACGGAATTTTTCATCGAGAAACCCAGAACACCCACCGCCCAAAGTACAACTTACAGTTCGTATTGATCACACAATACGTACAAGTGCCTTGTTCGGGTAGCTCCTGATGGAACTTTCAATTTTATATCCAAGCTGTGGGGTGGGAATGTTTCTGATAAATTTATAACGGCACAGAGTGGTCTTATAGACTTACTTGAAACAGGTGATAGAGTGATGGCTGACAGGGGTTTTAATATTCAGGACCTGCTTCTACCTAAACGAGTGAAATTAAGCATACCTGCATTTACTCGTAAGGGTCCAGGAGGAAAGGGAAAGCGTCTGAATGCAAAAGAGCTTGTTGAATCAAGGAGAATAGCTAGATTAAGAATTCATGTGGAGAGGGCAATAGGTAGAATGAAAAACTTCCGTATGCTCTCACAAGTACTGCCAATAGCTATGAAAAATATCAGTCATCAAATGGTTGTAGTTGCTGCCGGCATATGTAATTTTCAGGATCCACTTTTGCAAAAAACAAAGTGAACAAATACGCAGAATGTACGCATGAACACACTATCATTCACCAGCACACTATCACTAGTAGCAATTAAAGTTAAAAGCAGTGTACATGCACAATATTGATGTCAGCTTTGTCTAAGTTCTAAATAAAGGTATATTTATTCAATAACAGTAGTCGCCTCTGTACTTTATGAAGCCATGTGAAATAAAGAAGTGATTACAATAACTGTAATTAAACAACCCCGGTGTTACATTTTATTTAATCTTCTTGAGATTTCTCAGCAACAACTTTTGGTACGATGAACCTTTCAAAACAAATCAAGTTTGCCTTCAATGTTTTTCCAGAATTCTTCATCAAAATAGATACGCTCTACTGATGTGTCTTTTCTCGTGAATAGTACAAAATCGCACCACTGTAGTTGACACGTAGCAAGTTGCATTTGTATTTGGGTGTACCATTTTGATGTTTTTTTCAGGCAGAGTGTACCTGTTTCATCCATGTACACGTGGTATGTGGGATCTACAGTAGGTATTTCACAGGGGATTACATCGCGATGTTTACTTGAACACTTTATTTCACAAAGGCCAACACCACAGCAGGCACATGACACTCTACCATCAGGGCTAGACGCAAGGTACGGTTTATCCATACTGATCATCAAGCCAACATCTTCAAACTTAATTTCTTATGTGCTTCTTTTGTCTTCTGACAATAAAGATGTTTGGCTACTGGTTCATTTTTACACCGAATTGTACATGCGCAGATTGAATTTCTAGTGGTTTGTACATCCATTATTTTTCTGACAATATAGTTATTATCATCACTGGTTTCTCTCATATGAGCTATGTCATGTGCGATGCTAGCAGTGATTCGACCTTGCCTATACTTAAACCAATCCTCACTATCACGTTGCTCACATGTCATTAATGCTACTTTATCTGCATCCTGTGTTGTTATGGCTCCCTTAATATAGCTAATGAAATCACCATCACTTTGAGAATTATACGATTGGCCCAGTTCAATGATCGTTTTGGGATTTTCATCTTCATCACTTCGCGATGGTGGACCAAGTGCTATATTCCAACACGACCCCTTGGGAGCCGCTTTATATATTCCCTGTCGAATAAACTCTGTTAAACGTTTGTCTGCTTCTTCATCACGGATGGCACCTGGATAATATGCTGACATGATCGGCCGAGGTTTAGCTGTTTAGACTTGTCCTTTCTCATATCAATATCATCAATGTCCATCGGAGTTGAAACCTTGCGGGGTTTATCCCATTTACAGGTAACGTCTGTCGCCACTTCTGTACTTCTGTCTTTGTGACGTCCATCGAAGTCGTGCAAGCTGAATAACAGTGCAACACAATGTTTACAAGTTCCATGTTCACTGTTAAGAAAAAATGTTGGTATCGTCAAATATTTCACAAAATAATAGTTTCAACATAGCATACAATACGGACTTGTGTTTGAGGGGGCCCGGGGGTTGAGGGTAGTTTCAACCAGATCAAGCGAGCTCCGTTACTCAGCAAAAATAGCAAAATAAATGACATGACAATAACATAAAAATACTGAAATTCACTTACGCAACACAATTGCAGCCTCCGATATGATTTCAGAATTCGTTTTCAGAAGAAACCATGTACGGTATGGTTTTCCCGCTGTGAGGTCTCCCGGACACACTCAGACATGACGTACATGTAATCAGAGTTTGGAACTTGGTGGAGCTTGACATCGATGATATGTCCATCAGCAAAGAGAAGATGACCATTATCCTTACGATATTGAGCCATTCTTTCTCTTGTCCACTGACAAACATCCCATAGGTATATCATTACATCAGTGATGACTATCGGTGGGAGGGAACAAAGGTTACTATCCCAGTTTCTTATCTGGGCTGGGTCTGGCAAAGTTATCGGACGATTTCGAGCGTCGACCACAGTGCGTCTTCTTTTACTGGAAATCTCACGATCGTCCGGCTCGATCGGTCGAATGTCCAACTCGATCGCCAACTCCACTAACTGTACAAGTTTGTCCTTCCTTGCATTGTTACATGTAATCCCTCTCGATGCCAAAAAGTCTCGCAGTTCAGGAACTCGCATTGTTCTTATATTGTCCATTGTGCTCGCCATTGTCCGAAATGCAGTGGATGGGCCCCACCCCATAACGGAAGTGCGTTGATCCCAATGCATACGCCCTCGCGCGGCAAAATTGCTTACCCTTTTGTTACATGTTGGAATCTCAGGAAGGGTGTATTGCAACATCGTGTCAACATGCCTAGCTAGCCTTCCAATGGGCAAGCGGTCAGGTCTGACCGCGCCCTGGGTCTCTGCTGACTGATTCGGCCTTGCAAAAATGGAAGAAATTGGCCAAAATGTCGGCAAAATAAACACTGTTTGGTCAGATCGAAAGATGGAACCAGAAAATGAGTGACACACGACTACTGCACCACGACGAGGAGGCAGACTCTGTCTACAGTTTCTCTCGAAAACACCAACGTCGCCACTGTGTGATGATCAACTTCGCTAGCCAGCGGTGTTTCCTCGGGCAACACCGACCTACCAACACCGTGGCCGTGCGGACCCCACGATTTGTAATGTGAACCGGGCCATAGTCCCCTGCAAGGAAATACTTAGATCTGTTAGCATTCATTGATAATCTATATCCTTCAGGTCAAATATGCATTTTTCGGAAACAAAGCATGGTCTCATTTACGACGCGTCGATGGACGCGCTGACATGGCCATGCAAGATCAGACTGACAAGACAGTTGCCGAACTTCTGCAGTGGTGGATGATACTGAAGTGGGCAAAGCTTTCAAATAAATATAGCGTGCAGATACCTCGCCTTTTAACATGAAAATATAACAACATGCAACGGGGAGATGATTGCAGAAACGCTGTCAGGCACGCGGTGAACACAACCAGATCGGTGTACGTGATCTGGACGATCGATCGAACGTACACAGTAGGTGCACACGGTGCGGCACTGACATACATGTATATGGGTGAGAAAAATCAATCACACGATCTTTTGTAGAGCTGTACTTTATCATATCGATATACTTATATTTCTGAAACATTGTGATGCTGTCAAAGTTAGGCAAACGCAAAGTTTACAATGAATTATCATCATGTATGTCAAGTTCTGTCAGCGTAACAACATCGCCCCTCCAACGTGCACTCCAGTGCGACGTCATCACTCTTGGTTGTACTTGTCACATGCACAGCAGAAAACGCCAATGTTTTTGTTTTGAAAGTTTGTTTACAAAACAGCTTTTCTAGGCGGCCGCAACGTATCAAAATGAACGTATTTGTGTGTCGGGATTGGTAAGAGGCTTAGCTAAGAGGAGTACTTCAACGTAGTATGGTCTATTTGCTTTAGTTTTACGAAAAAAAATCGACAATTTTGATCCATATTGCAACTTTAAGAAAGTTCGGGTTAATTTTTCTGTGAGAACAACATCCTGAATAGTTTGCACAGGTAGACAAGCAATTCCTGTTTCATCAGGCAATGTAATATTATTTTCAAAAGTTCCACTGGAATCATTAAGAAATCATGAGTTTTTCTTTTTCCAAATCTTGCTCTGGAATTAAAGAAGTTGTCTTCAATGCTATGGCAACAGGAATATATTGAGTAGAGGCTCTCCTTTTGAGCAATTTGGATTTCATACCTTCCTGCAAAAAGGACTTACAGTATGTATGATCCCCCTCACCAAGAGAGTTACAATCACTCTCTAAAGAATTCAACTATGCAATTTTCTTTTCTTAACGGCACTATTGCATGCATGCATGTAACAAAATTGTATGTATGTATGTATGTATGTATGTATGTATGTATGTATGTATGTATGTATGTATGTATGTATGTATGTATGTATGTATGTATGTATGTATGTATGTATGTATGTATGTATGTATGTATGTATGTATGTATGTATGTATGTATGTATGAATGAATCAAATGGTTATGCACTCTCAAAGTTTTGTTTTTCACGAAATATGGACTTAAAAAAAATGTCCTGATGGTGTCTAATCTGTCTGGTAAACATGTAAAATGATGATATTACGTGAAGTATTTGTAAATTGAACGTTTCTCCATTTCACTCGGGAAATAATTTTGTTCTGCACAGTGTTCCTACTGAAAAAGTGTAAACAGTATCTGGCGGATTGTTTTGTTTTTTGTCATGTTCATGTCATGCTCATGTCATGCTTTGATAAAAAATATATTTTCATCACATAGTCATAGTGGCATCACAGCTTTCAAACAAATTACCTTTAGAAATTCTCCTATTCACACAATACAAACTATTATCTTTATTGGCCTTTTCATTGTAGATCCTTTTGATAACAGATCCAATCCGTATCCAGCAGAGGTAAAGATGTGAACAAAACGTCATCTGAAGGTAATGATATTATATACAAACTCAACTGGAAATATTGTTAAATCAGCAAATTTATAAAGAGTTCCCGGTAAACTCTACAATGAGCTTCAAGTCTCTAATATCTTTACGATCATATTTTTGGGCAATAAATTTAGTAAATTCTCACGATCATGAAAAAAATTTCGAGGAAAACATTTCTAAAGGTTCATTTCATGACTGCGCGATAGTGATTATGATTATATTTAGAAATCAATATTGAATTCAAACATGAAAGGAAGAAAGGATTAGTGATTGGAAATGTACTTCTATTGTAAAAAATACACATTTTTAAAAACCATGAAAGTTTTCATTTTCATAACCCTTGTGATGTTATGGTCACTATCCCTACGTTGCAATCACAATGTGAATAAAACACCAGGAAAAAAAGACGGTTAAAAAAATCTCAGGAAGGAGCAGAGGGATGAAGGGTCTCATCCTGTGAAAAAATAAGAAAGACTGGACTTTGCCATAGGTATAATTAATAAACAAAATTCTTACCCATTGTAGCTCAGGTGTTCACACACTTGAGCTAATGTTGCAGCCATGTCTGTCTGTCTGTGGGACAGATATCCCAACCAGATATGAACTGAATGTGATTACTTGTGTGTGGTTTATCAAGTTAGAAGTTATCATATTTTGATTAGAAACTGTGAAGAGTCTCTTAACAGGTTAATACACGCAAACAATAATCTGGACAGCGCTATAAGTTGCAGATAACCTACTGTTAATTATCACAGCACAAAAAATTATCAAACTATACAGTAAGGTATCTGTAAGGTTAATATCCGTACCACATTTCATCAAATTGGGACCAGTAATTTCACTTCTGTGACACTAATTGATAAAGGTCCTTAAATATGCAAATTAACCGTTTGTTGATAGAAACTGTCTTCTCGAACACTTTTAAAGCCGCACTTTTCAATCCAGGTTTTCGCATTAGTGGAGTTCTCCTCCTAGTCAAACGCTTTGCCAGTACGATGTTTGATTTCTATGACATTGATTACACAAACTGATCTCAACCTTTTGTCACATTTTGCTAATCCTGCAATCTGAGTTATGCAAGCTTTTAATTGACGATCGGTTCAAATCGGCAACGGTCATTGATTCCCCACCACAAACTCTCGAAATTCCTGAAATATTGTCTTCCAGTCGCGTTAGAATTTGAATATTGTCTTCCAGTCGCGTTAGAATTTGAATATAACTACAGAGTTCGATCGGCAACTTCGTGCTGACCGCTTGGCAGTCTGTCTGTGCTTTTGCGGCCGGGGAAAACCAAAAAGTGGCATTTTCTGGAGCGTGTGCCTGCGTGTTGCCTGTTCAAGGTGTCCACTTACACAATTAACGCCGCCATACCTTGGCGTCCTTTTAAAGGGAGGCTCCGCCTTTAATATATGTACACATCTCCTGCGAAGTTTTAGAGTTAAGAACAATAATACTGAATTCACAGTGCTTATTGTATAAATTTGTCCCATATGCAAATTGGCTTCTCATTAACATGGCACTGTTCAATATCGCGCAATATGATTTCATGTCAGAAGAATCAAAAGCTCTGTCAAGGGCTACAATCTACGGTACAGTGGTTCAACTTCTATAACACTAATTTAAATTCAACAGACATGCAGACATGCTATTTCTTGATGAAAAACTGTGAAAAAGTCTCTTTATAAAGTTAAAAATGAGAACGAACAAATCAGCAGTGGTTCTTGATTTTTAGTGCCAATTACTTAAATTTGTTAAATATGCAAATTAGTCGGATTTTGATTTAAAATGGTAATAAGTAACTTTAACATTTTAATATGTGCACAAACAATATTTCCCGCAAGCATTACTGCGTTTAGAGCAAGGGTTCTTGAATTACAGTGCTAATTGCTTAAATTCTGGAAAATTCAAATTAGCTGTTAAATAAGATGGTACTGCTAAACGTCTCACACCATAGTCAGGTTTCTGTCACAATCGATGTCTAGGCAACATTCCATCAAATTTTATCCTGTAGTTTTAAAACTATGTCACTAATTACAAAGTTCATTAAAAATACAAATACGCATTCATTTGACATGTTGCTTGTCACACTTTCAAATTTTGAGATAAGAGCTTGTATATTATAAGAGCTTATAAGGTTCATGATATTTGGTGCAGTAAATGTTGGTATATGGCACTATGGTCATCATGCTTCCAATGGAGAACCATGTAACAACAAAATTGAAACTGTGAGAGCATCATAAATATGCAAGCCACGCCCACCAAAATCTTATCGAATCTTGCCATTTAATATTTAAACCTGTGTGATAAATGTGGTTGAAAGATGTTGAGCCTTTTTTAGATATCGTGTGTACAGACAGACAGACAAACAGACAGACAGACACAAACACACATACATCGCTAAACCATAAGGCCACCTGTGTGACGCAAGTGAGCTCAAACACAGCTCATCAGATCAGAATCAAATCTAGCAAATAGCTTCAGTTTGCAAATGGCAAGAACTAATTAGTTTTTGAGTTCCTGTGGCGTGCTTACCTTTTGCTCATTTGCATAAGTAATGATTTTAGAAAAAAGGGATATACATACAGCACGACTGCGTACAATTTGTTGAGAATTAATATAAATGTTGATCACGTCCAGATATATCAGGTAATAAGGGATGACATGAAGGATATTGCTAATTTGCATATTTAATGAGCTTTCCTATTTAGGATATATATCTGAATTTACTAGATCAAAGTGCATGAAACTTGCTACATATATTGTACATGCTTTGATACAACAATCTTGAAAGTCATTAACATTTTTACTTCAGGCAATTCCTAAGTTGTATATTTAATGACCTCTCCTAATAAAGGACATATATCTGAATTTACTTGACCAAAGTTGATGGAACTAATTAAATTCATTGAATATACTATGGTAAAACATTATTGAAGTCAATAAGCATTTTACTTCAGCTAATCGTTGATTTGCAGATTTAATTAACTTTCCTAATAAAGGATATATATCTGAATTGACATGACCAAAGTTGACAAAACTTGCTATGTACATTGAAGATAATTCGACACAACATTTATTCAAAGTCATTAAGCATTTCATTTCGGTGAATTCCTAAATCGCCTTTTTAATGGACTTTCCTTATTAGAGTATATACCACGATTTACTTGCTATGTACATTGATGATACCAGTTACAACAACATTGAAAGTCATTTCACATTTCTATTTAGCTAATTTACGATTTACATATCTAATTAGCTTTCAAAGTTTGGCATATATACCTTGAAGGACTTAACCAAAGGAATAACACTTGCTATATAAAGTGGCGATATAATTAGAGAAGTAAATAATTGTACATTTATTCCAGCTGATTTCATTTTTGTATACTTGATGACCTTTAGAACTAATCTGATGTTGATCATAACACTTTCAATGAAGTTGCAAGCATGTGGCAAAAGTTTAAATTTACACAAGTAGTATATATAATGTGTATAACTGCGATAAATTTGTGTTTTATTTAACTACATTTGTTTTTTATTTAACTACAGGGAATCCCCCTTGCGCGTTTGCCTATTGTGCATGCATGGAAGAGGGAATTCCCACTGAGTCAGATGGGTAATCCCCCTTACACGTTTGCGCATGCGCTAGAGGGAATTCCCCCTGAGTCACTACTACCCTTACGAAAGATCAAAATTTGCCACAAGTTTGCATTCCTTATTTGTTACAAACTTGATACAAATTCTAACATCCAAACAAGCACAATCTTGCTAGTCAGTTATATACACTTTGATTCAAGAATAGGCTAAGTTTGCAGCAAGTATGTGTGGAGAGTGTGAAGAACATTGCACCAAGTTTGTACAGAGAATGTAGAGGTCATTTTGTTTTTGTTTGTATTGAGTGTGGACCAAGCTTGGAGATGTGGGGGGGGGGGTTTCAATATCTGGGGCATGGTATCTGTTGCCTTAGCAACAGCAGACCTACTGTTGCCCTGGTAACATTTCAGGGGATTTAGGATTTAGATGATTGTAATTCCTGACAGTGTCTTTTTCAAAGTAATGCTCACACAACATGTGGTACATGACATCATTGTGCTGCTACTCCCCATTGTATTGTATACAAATGATAATTTCTAAACTGGCTTATAAATGTACACTCTTTAGATATGTTTACCTTGTGAGCAGCAGATTCTAAAATTCACCTTAGAGTCATGTATCCAGATGCTAGGTTGAACATCTATGAAAAAGTTGAGAGGATATTACTACATCCAACATGCACTCACCCTACGACACATTCAACTATACTACACTGTAAAAACTTCTCACACAATAAATTTTGTGAATTAAAAAACACAATATATTACTGTAGAATAAAACAGTATCTCTACTATAATAAACATACAATCTTTGTACTTTATACATAAAATGAGCTGTAAAATATATTCTTTTTGGCATATATGTACAGTACACTATAATTCAAAACATTCCCTGACAATGGAATTTAGATTGAAAAATGGTAAATTCTGTCTCTTTAAAGAAGATCATACAGATCACAATTTTTTTAAATGTGTACTAAATAGAAACTGAATGGTGAAAAAATATTAAAGTCTCATAGATAGTTGACTATGAAAAACTTATTCAAAAACTTTTGTAATTTTTGTGACATATATGCTTTTGTTGACGAATAAAATTCACTTTAAACATTTCAAAATACCTTTCTGGTGGAATGTACATGGAAAACATAAGAGTTTTAACTTAATGTTGTATTATTACATGTTCAAATCAAAACACAAAATCATGGAAAAGCAATGTCCGTAGCTACAAAAAAAATAAAAACTTCATGGGATGACCTTGACTTAACAGCGATATTTGAACAGACACTTAGTGTTCAGCCCAACTTCAAAAAGCAAACAACTAAACACAACCACATTCACATCACTTGGATGATAGATTAGTTCCGCCGAGTCCAAAATATTGCTTCCACCGTAAGATACTGACAACTGTGACGAAAATAACTCTGCCATGTCCGATTTGTCCAATGCACAGCATGCAGTGGAGTTTCTATCATAAGAACCAATGCAATGATCGATAGGGACAGTCTCACTTCTTGTCATCATGATGTTCTCAATGAACAGTGGTTGGTTTGAAATGGTCCTCTGTGGCATGGAAAGTGTCAAAGCAGCAAACTCTAGCTTGAAACTTAACTGAAATCCCGCGGAATTGTCCAAGGTCATTTGAGTGTACTATAACGGACATCCATCCACTGAATGTGTTTAAGTTACATAAACTCTCGATGTCGAACGGAGGCAATGTGTCCTTCATCAAACAACAATTGTACTCCCAAATCTCTTCTTTGTTCCCTTAATCGTCCGATGACAGAAATAGTCTACAATTTCTCCCCAAAACGGCAGGTAAAAACGTTGTAAATTTGACTGCTGAAGCAGTGCATGATCCATGACTTGCTATGTGCAGTGGAATTCAAATGCTGGTGTTGGCCAAATTAGCCAATCAAGTGTCTCTCTTCACGACATGTGATCTTGTAAGGTCGAAGTTCAAATACATAATAGGCTGTGTGACCTGTGACCTCGATGCTCTCATTTATCTGAAACGTCAGTTTCTCGAGAAATGGGAGAGTATATTACTTTTTTACCAACTTTTATGCACTTGAAATCAATCATTTGAAGACATTTGGTGTCAGCTGGGATCCATGGTCTTTGGACATGTGTAATAATGCAAGTAATCATTTATAGCCGTGGCAATGACTTTTCCCTGCTCTGAGCGTACTGGTATGACAGTGTGAATGTGTTTTGGCGGACACAGGGGTCCAGACACTTCGCACCAAAACCAGTTCGCCCCACACAACTTCGTCCCAAAACCATTTCGTACCAAAACCACCTCGTCCCAAGTACTACTTCGCCCAACCCCACTTCGCCCCAAGTACCACATCGTACTAAAACCACTTCGCCCAAAGTATAGTACCGTCAACTCGTCCTGAAACAACGATATACGACGTATCATAAGGTTGTTTTTACCTACAACTTGGAAGCATTAATGTGTTAGGACATTTTGGCTACCACGAACCATTTATTGTTGCATGAAACCATAAACGATAGAATAAGAAAAAAGAAACACGCAAATGCTACAACTCAGGTGCCGTGCGCGGAATTGCACGATGTCAATTTCGCGAAATGCGTACACTTTCAAGATTTCAGTCCCAGGATGACAGGAAGGTGGTTATTTTCAGCTTTACCAGTTAGCGATAAGTTTCGGGCAAAGTGGTTTGTGACATGACTTTTGGGGCGAAGTGGTTTTGGTACGAGGTTGTTTTGGTGCGAAGTGGTTTTGGTGCGAAATGGTATGGGACGAGATGGTATGGTGCGAAGTGGTTTTGGTGCGAAGTGTCTGGGAACCGAACACAGGGTACGTAGTTCGATCATTGTTTCAATTCTGTGACAAAACAGTGCCACGTGGGACAGCTAAAAAAATCTGAAGTTCGTACAAACTTGATTTGTATTTCACATATATCTACAGCTTGGTACAAATGGCACAACTACCATGGTGAAAATCCCATAGTGTGTACCAAACTAGTACAAACTTGGTGCATATTTCACATGTTCAATTAAAGTGTGTATCAAATTTGTAACATATATGTACTAATATGTAGCAAGTTTTGATCTTTCGTACGGGTATTTACAGATGACCCAGAACATGTCGCTACATGTTCCGATAGGTGTCAGTAACCATAGCAACCCCTGCGGAACGGGCCACTGATGCTGGTAGTGGACATGTAGAAACTTGTTCTGTCTGACCTATTTATAAACACACAACATGTATAGACATGTACGTGAGGGAAATTCCGTGTGAGTCATCACCATCAACTAGCCTATATAAGGGCTGTAGGAGCCCCCTTCGGAACTAGTGTTGTCAGTTAGTCGACGGAAGCAGAACCGGAGTCAGCTGATGTGCCCTTCGGAACCCTATCGGAACGGAGTGTTGTCAGTCAGTCGACGGAACCGGAGTCTAGCTGATGTGAGTATGTGAATTTTTTTCCTACTGCATGACTGAGGTCTGAATTTCCGGTAGGTTTTTTCTGAACTCGGAGTTCCTATCGGTACGAACTTGTTCACCCGATAGATAAAATTTTAGAAATTTCCTCTGAACTTAAAATATGTCGGAAGACCATTACTTCAAACAATATGAGACGTTTTAGATAAATAACACTGATATCCAAAGTATTCACACTTTTATCTTTACATACAAATCACGGGTGTTCACACAGCTCATTTGCGGAAACTTAGCGAAGTCTCGTACATAGCGAGATTTAGCGTGCGAGATTGGACGTGACTTTCTCTCTGTGCGTTCGCCATATTGGATTGACTGCATGCGTGGCATCGTAGCTGGGGGTTCTGTGATCGGAAATGTTCGGGTTTTCCGAACGTCGCTCTGCCTATGGGGAAGATACGCCTCGTATCGCATTCGGAAGATTCCGACGAGTAATCCGATGCCCGAACATTGAGTCTGCACATCGGTGACACGAAAATCGAGTCACTTGAATTTTCTCGAGATTTCCTGCGTAGGATTTAGGCAAGTAGTTCCCCTTACTTGTGTTCGTGTATTTTATTTTTCTAAAAATGCATAATAAACGTATTTTTCGAGATTTGAAACCAATTTTTACTCGTTGTCTAGATGTTTTCCTGCATTATTGTGGTACTCCGTCGCCTTGGTTTTTTTCTGTACGCGTTGGATTTTTACCAAATTTTGCCATTGGCGCCAATTTTGATCGTTTGATCCATTATCCAAACCTGAAATCTTGACAAATGCAAAACAATGGCGACAGACATCGTGGCAAAAACGTTGGCGGACCATGATAATTATGTCACAACACACTGTAGAATATGCGGAAGGAAGCTTGAAGGTACAACGCGTAATATGAGTGACTTTGTTGATAATATTTCTGCCTGTTTTAGCGTAAATATTTCCGATGACATCGCCGGAATACAACCGGCCAAATTCTGCAATAATTGCAAGCGCTCTGTTGTAACGTACAGAATTTCCAAGTGCCACGGTAGGACCTACAGACCTGGAACAGCAGGTATAGATTGGGTTAAACATCCAAGAACTGGGCAATGTCCTGTATGTTCTAACATTGCCAAACCCGGAAGAAAACGAAAGGAAAGGAAAAACAGGGGGAGACCTAGACGCCCTTCTTCCAATAGTGCCAGTGCATCAGAAATTTCTATGAAAGAATTGAATGATCTTGGATTTGAAGTAAATAGTGAAGGAGTGGGTGAAATCCTGAAATTGATTCAACAAAAAGCTGTAAGGAGCCTCTGTGAAAGTGACTTGCTGGTTGATAGATGTGTCGGTGAAACTTTGAACTTAACTTGCACTATCTGCAAGCAGATATATGATAAACCTGTGTTGATAGACTGTAATTTTGAAGGTGGTGGACACATGTTTTGTGCTGAATGCATATCAGAGTGGATTCAAACTACCCAGAGTTGCCCAGTTTGTCGCACAACAGTTACAACCAAATCTATAGCATCCATTCCCAATGTTGTTCTTAACTTGCTGTTGTCGCTGAAAGTTAAGTGTGACTACACTTCAAGAGGGTGTCATGTTGTTGTTGATCTTGAAAATGTGATACAACATGAAAGTCAGTGTCAATATCAGTCTGCCCCTGTCATTTGTGATCATGATTATTGTTTGACAAATCAGGAAATATCTACAACTGCCTGTAGTCAAAATGATCAAACTGATCATGATCAAAACCCTGAAAAGAGTTTACCGGTACCGCTGGCCATCCAAACCCTGCTCCAGGCAGAAAATATAGATGAGTCACCTGGTTTTGAGGAGCTTACAACTGCATGTATGAAGAAGAAGCTGTCAACCACCACAGGCTACAAATCCGGTGTACCAATCAAACTTAAGACACGTGGACAGGTAGGATATTGTTTTCCATTTTCAAACCTTTTTGTTACAGTTTTAAATCTTACTGAAAACTGTGTAAAACACAGATAATAACAGTTAATAATTTGTCTTGCTTTGTTCTCAAAGTTTGAATTGTGTAGAAATTATTGTACATGTATAACAATCCATGGTATAATAAAATTATTCTCCTTCATTTCAACAGCCAATTTGTCTAACGTATACGCCACAGTCAAGGAAAACATCAGGGGAAGCAAGTGAAAGGACAAAGGCAAAGCGGGCCAAATGGGTAGAGAAAGCCGTGCAGGCTTTCTGGTGGAGAACAGCATACAGTGGTTCAACAACAAAAAGAAGTGAAGAGGATTAGCAAAGAGGACAAAGATGCTCTACTTCAAGAAATTGGTATGGTGCCAAATATTCCTGAAGGTGCTGGTCTGTTTTTGAAATCTGTTTTAAATCTGCCATGGAATAAACTCAGGTCACTGAAACGGTAAGTTTTAAATCAATATGCCTAATCCAGGATAAAGTACATTCACAGTATTCTATTGTCATAGCATCTAATGACAGTACAGAGACAATAACTGTGTAAAATGTGCAGAAGAATACATGTAGAGTCTGGGATTAACATTCATGGTTGTATCATGTGACTTCATCATCTACAACTAGAGTAACATTGAATACTGCTTGTACTTTTTTTCTGGTTTCTGTCTATTGAATAGACTGTTCAATATATAAATGTATGACCTTTTCAAGTATTCATATACATCATATTCTAAAAACAAGCATATGTTATGTATGTAATATTTTTAAAAGTTTGCCAAATATTGGAGGACAATGGTTTTCCCTTGAGACTTGTTTTTTTTTGTAATCAAGATATTACAAAAAAACATAGGTATCGCAAAGCCCTTAGCTTGTGATTGTCAGCAATCCTATTTAATTGAGTGAAAAATAATTCAGTGTTACTTGAATGAATGTTAAAAAACTGTAGTTGCTATTAACAATTTGCATTGTTCATTGAATAGATGGCTTCGGAGTTGGAAAATAAGGTTAGGTAGTGAAAGGATGGATAGACACCTTGCTGCTGGCAAGAATATCAATTGGTAGCTGAAAACAAGCCTTTTGTATTCAGTTGAGAGGGCCTGAAGGGAAGCAGGATACAGAGATACGACTTGCTTCTTTTTGCTGTGTTGCAGTTCAGGATCTAGTGCACACCGTTGACGTCTATTTGGATTATTTAGAAAGGTGATGTAAGCATTTATACATGTAAAACTTTTAAAACCTTTTTCAGATGTGGAGTGCAAACAATGTACATGTAACCTGTATTTTTGGAAGATTGCAATTTTGAGTTTTTCTGAAATATAATCATCTAAGCTTCAAACCATGCTTGTATAGTCTTGGTAACATTCTCTGTTCATCAATTTGCTCGTAAAATTATGCAATATCAGATACATGATCAGCTGCTATGCTTTTATGCCTGAATTAATTTCTTCCAATCAAGTGTACAATGTACATTTCCTCTGTTGTGAATTACCTGTTATAGAAAAATATTCAAGATTTCATTTCTTTCATGAGTAAACCTGCATGTTTGAAACACATTGCAACCCAGCCAGTTTAAACTACAGAAAGGTAAATAAATAAATTGATTGTAATCAAGCCTGTCTGCTACACTGAGACAGCTTTGTTATTTCTTTGCTGTGATTTGCTATAATTCATTCCTTGTGTTTGGTTTGTGTAAATTATCACCATGATGTGTATTTTTTATCTCTACAGTGAAGACAAGCTTACTTCACATGATGGTAGCATACCTTCAGATCAAATTTGGGTAAAGGTAGGGGTGACAAGGGGGGGAGGTACCATGAAAAGTGTCTTTGAAATTTGCAATGTGGAGTGTCCAAATTCTGTCAACAACACCATTGTTTGGAATATATTTGCTGCTGGTGATTCTGAAACAAACCTTAGAACTGCAATGAGTGTTAACAGTGGACAGGTGGATCAACTAGATGGCCACAGATGGAAGTAAGTGATCAAGACTCCCCTTACCATTTTAATCTCTTGTTTTCCTTTACAGCAAATATATTTTCATCACAGCATAAGCATGCCTAGAAGTAAATTTTTACATGTGCACATGTACCTTTATTGCAGCCTGCCTAAACTTGATGTGATGTCTCAAGATTTGAAGAACAGGGTTGAGTGAAAAATATATTCTAAACAGCCTCATTATCCCCTTCATACAGTGCCCTTTGTTCTTGATTCATTTAAAAAAGGTCAAGACTACAGAATTTGAAGCAGATTGAAAATGACTGATGCTGTGCCGCCTTGAATGAACAGCCTGACAATGAGGCAGTCATGGATTTTAGACCATCATTTTGTGTGTGTCTTCCAAGCTTGTTTAATGTTCCCTTTACATTAACACATACTCTTTTAATTCAGGGATAAAATTATCAAAGCCTTCATAATGGGAGACTACGAATACCTTGCACGTATCTATGGTCTTTCAGGTCCAAGTGGTGAGTATAATGTCAGCTGAATGACAGAGATATCCCTCTATATAAAATATATATTGTGTGCTTTGATCTATGTATTTTGGTACTGAAAATAACAAGTAACATGTAACCACACTGTAGCCCCTTGTTGAAGTTAATATGAAAACTGTCATGTGTAGTGTTTTTAGACTGAATCCCCTGTGTGGAAAAGAATAAATACTACACACTCATGTATAAAGATGCAGAAAATCCATAAATACAGTACATGAAATTTCCCACATTCATTCTGATTTGTACAAAGAGATATTTACAAGTGAGATATTTATCATTCAGAGTTGATAATATTTTGTCACATATCAACAAATGTCATACTAAAAATTTATCTTGCATATGTACAATGGAAAAATGTTCAAAATAAAAAGAGCCAAACTGTAAACCAGACTGACTTGTGGGTATAGTTAGTGGTACTGGGCCTCATTATATTGAAGCTAGAGAGTACTAAATGAATGTTTTTTTATTTTTCAGGTAAATACTATTGCCTATGGTGTTACATCACCAAAGCAGATGCAGTACTGCCACCAGACGAGAGAGGACATGTTGAAACAAGAACTTTGGAAGACATCCACAAATTCCACAATGACTTTGTTGCAGCAGGAAGTAAACGGAGTCATGCATCTGATTTAAAAACTGCATTAACAAGCCGTACTTCAACATTCCTCTTGACAGGGTGTGTTCTTTTTATATTTCCCAGGCATTTACAAGAATTGATGTTCACCCTTTGTGAATCTCTTTTGTCAATAACAAAAATGAACTTTGAATAATCACTTTTTTCAATTTTTCAATGTAGGTTTGTATTCCGGTCTTACATTTAAGCCTAGGGATCTTTTTAAGATTCTTCCAAATGCTGGAACAGGCTTGTGCTGAATTGGATTTCAAAGTGTTCAGCTTTCAGCACAAGACCACAGGTGAAATTGATGAGCCTGTACTAAAACCCGCTCATTTTGACACATATGTCAACACCATTCAAAAAGTGTTTTCCCTGGAGGAGGAGGCCCAGCAGTGCAGTTTACAGGCTGATGATCTGGAGAGACAGATTGAGGCTGCACTGTTTGGTGATGGTGATGATAGCAGTGATGATGACGAGGAAGATGGCCGTGGTTCGCTAGCTGAAATTAAAAAACTTCAGGAGAAGAAGGCAGCAAGCATTGCTAATGCAAAAGAAAAGGTTATAATTCAATTGCAGTATGTTTTTTTATTTCGAATTAATTTGTATTTTCATTTTTCTTCCAGTGCCATGGATTAAACAATCTCTAATTTAATAGTGTATTTTCTTGATTTCAGGAACAGGCAGCTAAAACCCTCAAATCCAGTCTCCCTGTGGAGGCCGGGCCATCCGTGAAAGCATTAGACAGGGCCTTAGGGTCAATTAATGTAGCCAGGCAGGCCTATCATGGTAAATCTTTTGTCGGCAACCATGTTGACAAATGTTGTCAGGTTAGGAATGAAAAATGATAATTTTATTAAGTTACTGTGAAATGACTAAATGTATTGTTTTATTATTAAGTTGTTCACTTGTTACAGTTCCCATGTTTTTCCCAATTGTTCTGGTATTTTGGGTTTTTTTTCAATACTTTATATTAACATTTGTTACCTTGTTCACTTCAGTTCAGCTAGTTTAGAGTTTATCAGTTGTCGTTCAAGGGCTGTGCCCTACATAAGGTAGGACAGGGAATGAAATTCCTGTATATTATTTTTATTTTGCCTCACTCATCTTGTGTTTATTCATAAAAAATTCAATACATTTACTTTTCACAAAATGATATGATAACTGCATGTGTTGGGTTTGGCTAAAGTACTATGTTATTTTCTCAAATCAATCAGTGAAACTTTAAATGCTAATGATTTGTTTCATGTCTTTACACTTTCATGAAATTTAAGGTAAAAGTAGTTTCCTTAAATGTAATGAAGGAGCATTAACTGTTGTATTTTCTCTTTAATTTTAGCCTGAGAATATTCGCATTCTGTTCAATGCAATATCAACTCATATTGAGCAGATATGCCCTGAATTGCTTCAGGATGCTGAAGCAATCAGAGCAAAGTACCAACCCTTGCTGTTGCTGTTTGGGGCATGCCACAATATTTATTCAGTGTCAAGAATGCTGTCTGATGATGAAATACTGAAATTTGGTAAGTCTACACACCAGGAAATTCACAAGCTGATTACAGGACAGGTCTGTCCTGATCAAGCACTGTGACAGAATATGTTAAACAACCCCCGTTACAGGGCCTGAAAATATTGGAATATTTCAGAGCTATTCAATTTTGCATAACAGTACCAAAGAATGTATTTCAGTAGACTAGGTAGAGATTATATAGTTTCACGTCTTCCACACCCCATTTTATGAATCTGAATTATCCAACAGACAAGATACTGTAATATGTGTGGTGCAATTCTGAATGTTTTTATGGTCACAGGTAAGGTATTTTTGAAATGTGATTTATGATCATGTATATGGATTTTTTGATAATGCATATGAATATTTTGTTTCACAGCTTCGGATGTGAAGGCGCTGATGTCTTACTACAGAACGAATTTTCCAGCTGCATCTGTATTTCCAAAGCTCCACATCTTGGAAGACCACGTTCCTGCACGCCTTCAATCTACCAAGAGAGGGTTGGGGTTTTATGGGGAAAGTGGGTTGGAAGCCATCCATCATTCTTTCAATGTTTCTGCCACAAATTATGATAATATGCCAGATGCACTTAATCGTTTAAAATGTCTTGTATGTAATCACCATGTGAAGACTCGGCTGTAAACATAAAATTGCAGACTGATGGGAATGTATAGAATATTAGGGTGGGGCGGGGGGGGGGGGGTGATCAGGTATTCCTGAATGTAAACAAATGAGAGTAAATGGGACAGTGTGTAGAATTATATGACAACTTCAGTTATTGTTATGTAAATAGTTTCTTACAGGAGAGCAATAAAATGTTATCATGATATGGCAATGAGAATTACATTGTGCAGGTGTTTATTTTTCCTTTCACAAAACGATGACCACAGTTAGCAAACAGCAAATCTCTTAACCTTAAAGCAAATAATAAATGTCTTCCTTTCGCATCTTTATTCAATTATAGTGAAACAATTGAGTATAAGTAAAATATATTTTAACAAGTCAACAGAGTACTTGTGAGATTACAGGTCACAGTCTAGAACTTTCAATCAACATTAAAAAAAAATAAGTCAAAGCCAGTTTAGGAGTATTGAGTCCCTTCTTTATGTGAATATTTAGAAAAATATTTGATATTAGCAAAATTGTGATGAAAGTAAGCCACATGTAACCAGTCCTGATGCTTGTTTGTGAAAATATTCCCCTTGACACTTTTCTGAAAGTGGTCGTGTGAGGGCGCTCTTTACTAAAGATTGTTCGGTTGTTTGATTTCTTTCCTCCACCTAAGTTTCTGCCCTGTTAAACCAGTGAATGTAGTTCCGGAGTCGGGGAGGGAGCCAACCTCTACTCTATTCCCACCAACAAAACATTCATGCTCATTTCATTGCGATCTTTATCGATACTTATAATAATATCACAAGTTGTTCTGTTGTCTGTTTTCATTGCGTAATATCCAACCAAATCATCAAACTCGTCTCCTGTAGCTAACTTTACACATCTAATGAGAACTGTACCATGCTCAATTATTTTCATATTATCAGTCATCTGTTGATTTACTGTCTGTAAAGTTAATTCAGCTGCTCCTCACCAACACTTTTCAAGCCCAGTTTCTTTAAAGTTGTGTCCCAAAATAATCTTACTGGAACTCCGCTAGCTGTATATGAGCAATAATTCTCCCCATTATTTATCCACCTTCGCAGTGTATTATCTGAAGACATTATTGTTGAAAGAGGTTTGATCTTGAGGTGAATCGGTATACCAAGAAGTGCAATGTATGGATTCTTAGGAGTAAGCCAACGACGAAAATCTAGCAACTTGTACTTGTTAACATTGCTATCGAAATAAATCGTATTTGGAGTTCCTGGCAGTTCAGTAACTCCACCTCTAATTTCACTATCCAATATATCTAAGATGTTACGTGGTACATTATAAGGCATGAATTTCTGACTATCCCCATCCCACGTCAGAGCAAAAGGAGTAGGATCATTTGAAGCCTTTGTAGCGTCTATTATGGACTCATCAATGTCTTTAAGTTCGGAAAATTCTACAGCATGTTCGTGACTTTGCACGTCGGCTAAGGCTAAAACAAAAAGTTTCTCACGGTCCTTATAACGAAGGACGTAATCCTTATTATGATTACCTGCTATCTTAGTATTATTGTTAACTTTAACATCACTCAGATCTTCGAGCTCGAGATTTTGTACGTGAATTGCACCTAGACCGAAGTTACTTGGACCAGACATAATTAACCTATATACAGTGAAAAATAAATAATACCTTGTAATAATATACAATCATGGCTTCAGCTATAGGAATGACAGTTCTTGGTGCTGTATTAAATGCAACGGCATTCACAGGAGGAAATATTATCGGACAAAAGCTTTCTGGGAATGGTGACGCTCTTATTGAAGAGAGGGTCCGACATGATAAAGCATTAGAAAAATTTGAACATGATCGCAACGTCTGGTCAGAAAAAAGATTACTACAGGCTGACTGGGAAAGAGAAAATCAAGCAAAGGACGCGCATGCTGCAGTTGAATTAAGAGATACAGATGCAGAAATCCTGGAAGAAGCAGAAGCGGTGGCCAACTCTACGTCAGGCAAAGCAGCGCAATTCTCAGATTATTATCAGCCCAGTCCTGAGCAAAAGAAATATGAAATGATTTATATTGCTGGAGGATTGGTCGTGGGATGGTTTATGTTACACCGGTAGGGGGTTTACGTTAGCTACAATAATTCAATACAAAAGCTAATTGGCCAGTTATTGAAATTGACCATGTTTCCATCCTGATCTGTTACCCAAATACGCATTGAACTCATATAGTCTGAATCCTGCATGGAAATTGAGCCCCCGTTTTTAAGTCATAGGTGACCTTTTCACTTATTTCTTTTGTATCCTGGACGGTAAGTATTTGTAAACAGTCCGATACTTTCCCCTGTATGTATTCGCCAGAGCCAAATGAAACATAATTTCCAGTAACATCAACGACATCTGAATGAACTATGTATTAGTAACTGTTAAGAAATCTGCTCGACCTGGCTCATAGTACTTTTTATCACGGGGTTGTCCTCAGGTTTATCTGAAAAGCCGACACGTTGGCGAAGCTACCTGTAGCATTAAAAAATACTTTAATATCTTTAGTCAAAGTTAGAAGAACGCGGTTTGTCGGCAGATGTTTTTCAAAATTAATTTTTTGCTTCAACCCGATTGCTTTGTTTAACGTATCGATATTGTAGTTACCTGGACGTATTGATTTAGTCTTCTTCGGTTGGTCACCTTCTTGGTATTTTAGTACATTATTCGTCGATGTTATGTTATGCCATGAATTATATAGTCCACACTCTAGCAGTCTTATCTTCGTAAACTGTGATATGTCAATGCAAGGGTTAAAATTAACAGTAACCGGTTCGCCTGTTTTGCTTACAATCCAAATGATCATCGTTGTACGTTGTATATACATTACAAAGTATAAGGTTCTGCAGGAATAATATTTTTCTGTTCAAGAAGATCTTTAGTCGCAACCGCGGCAGCAGTCGCACCGCCTAATTTTGCCAATCGAGTCAAATTTGGACGACTTGGATCGCCCATATCAATTTTTAGAAATTTGCTAGAGATCATTAGATATCCCATCGTAAGTCCCGCGATTACAACACCATCATACATTGTGTTTACAATTGTTTTAGTATCCATGATTGCTGACACGTATATAAAATAAAAATAAAAATAATTACGGAGTTAATCCATCTCATGCAATGCAGAGGTACCAGGATTTCCAGACCCTTGAACTGGTTCTCGATCCCATTCAGGGTCACTGTATTTTGAATCATACCAGTTTCGTGACCATTTACAATCTTCCAAATTAGGATCTGGAACCGTAGGGGTTCCGGAGGAGGCCGCTACCGTTC
Source organism: Ptychodera flava (assembly GCF_041260155.1). Classification (NCBI taxonomy): domain Eukaryota; kingdom Metazoa; phylum Hemichordata; class Enteropneusta; family Ptychoderidae; genus Ptychodera; species Ptychodera flava. Next base: position 38,127,470 of record NC_091930.1, read on the forward strand.
CGGGCTCTGTTTTCGTCGCTTTCTGAAGCGGCTCACGCGTAAGCACCTTACGGCATGGTTCCCTTCGGGTTGCTTAACGGGACAAATATGTTGAGCACGCCTCCAATATAGTCCTAATGCAGTCAATGAAACTCCAACAATTCCTAAAACAAGATAACATTTATTATACCAGCTATCACACTGTTCTTTCGTCGTAGGCGGTAGGCCTATACAGTTTGCTTCAGTCGCTATCGCGGAGCTATCATTAATCATTGCTTTTCGTTTCTTCTCTTTGTTTTGCCTGTTCCATTCCGCTAATCTCTTCCCGGCTTCCACTCTCCCTGGATGCTTCGTCGGTAATGTAATTTTCTCTATATTGTGCTCCGTCGGGTCGGGTTCCGAATGGTAGTCGTTGGAGGTGTCGGTGGAGCCCCTGGTGGAGCCGTTTGCTGAGTCGGTGTTGGAACTGTTTGCTGAGTCGGTGCTTGCGAAGTTTAATCCATTTATTTCGGGTATTATATTAACCCGTTTTTTTTTTAAATCTAAATGTTTACCCGTAATTAAACCGGTGGAAAGTACAGCAAGTATGGGCCCCCATGTGTGCTATCCGTCCTGATAATCGTTTTATTTCACTGTTTAGTATAAAATCCTTTTTACCCCTTGACTACCAAGGCCAATGTATTCCTATATACCAGGCCCCTTATGTAAATATTGATAAAATCTGGGGTGTGGTCATTGCATGAACACTGCTTAGAGTAAAAATTAGGTAAGTACCAATAAACCATATATTTCTGAATCAGCATGAAATTTCCCACTTTTTCATACATAATTTTGTATTTTCCAGGTCACGTGACTGATCACATGACACTCATGTGACCAGAGTTGGCAAAGAATATGAATATTTGAAGCATCAGGACGTGTTTTGAATCCATAAAATGACGCAAATTTGAATAGTTGCAATTTTCATTGCATTGTTTTTACATATATGTAATAATAACTACCCTTTACTTTATTTATAGATGTTCCTATTTAAGATTTTTCTCACAAAAGGCAGAGTAAATGAACCATAAACATCAGCATCTGACATGATTCTGTATTTGAAAATCAACACATTTTATATTTGTAAACACCTGCTTTATGTCTTCCTTGCAGAAACTTGCATCGAAAATGGTTATGATTTATCAAAAAATATTTCACAATATTTAAAAATAAATTTTAGGGAACAACATATCACATGACCAAACACATGACCAGTCATGTGACCAGTCATATTGATAATATGGCTGCTATAAAATTTCACTGGCTTATAGTAAAAAAACTGTATTTCCTCTAGTTTCATTCACGAATATTGCTGTTAATAGAACATATTTACATATAAATCATTTGTTTCCAATAAATAAACATTTCATATCATTAAAAAAACCCCAATAAACATCTTCGCGATCGTCTGTACTTCTGAAAACTGTAAACAATCAGCTCGACGCTTCAGTGATCAGCCTGACTTTCAGGGTCGAGGTCATGGGTCACGACATTTACTTCTGGATTTTGGCCATACTCGGACTTACGGGGGCGCAATCACATTCTGACCAGATCGGAATACATCAATCTTAGTTGCGCTGCGTGCCGGTGCCGAAATTACAGGATTTTTAGCGACAAAAACGAAGCAAATACGCCTATTTAGCTGTGCCGGATATTTCCGGCACTCAAGTATATGGTAATTCAATATGGCGCCGGAATATCCGGCGCCATAGGTAGTCAAGGGGTTAAGATCAGTGGCATAGTTATCTCGATCATCGATTGGAACTACCTGACTGATTGTACGGGCTCCTAGATCTATGAAACTTTGAGTGATATTATCACTTATAAGAGAACTGTATTTCGCTTCATAGACTTTAAATGCTTTATTCACCGTTTCATCTCCCCATTTTTCTACGTCAGCAACTGAAATCTCCTTGCCAAAAAATAACTTACTTTGACCACTTGCGATGACACAGAGTATTTTTTCACGTTTCGTCTCTATTATGGATCGAGCGTCCGAAGGCACCGAAGGTAGTGCCGCTGTCGTATTTGCCACTGCCGATGTTTATTAAATTCTCCATTGTTTGCAGTATGTTATCTATTCTTAGTAAAAAATAAAAAATTCCTTTAAACCTGAATCCAAAATAAAGTATTAACATAGTCTGGAATGTTAGTACGATTCCAAAGTATGGAAAATTCTCCTCCATTAAAATCTATCTGTATATAGAATCACGAATCATGAGTACAGACGCATTCCCAGTTGCTTTTCAATTGAGTAAGACGAGCTTACCGTAAGTACAGCATGCTGATATTCCTCCCAAACCGAACGGGGGAGTAAAACCTGTTCTCATGGACTTAGAAATATATGTAACACCGACAGATAAATTTACTTTTCATCCGCGGGATGTGTTCAAAGATAACGTAATCACTCATCGATCAGCTAAAGAAAGTAATGTCTGGCTGGGCGGCCCGCACATGAAATACTGGGACCAGCAATTAAATTTCGCTGTATGGTGCAGCACTACTGGCTGTGGTATATCATTCGCCCATCTCTTCGATAAGAAATTTCCGCCACAAATACGATCATTCTGTCGTTTCCATGTATATTTTACAATACGTCGTATCCTTCATGAAATGGGCGTTGCACTTCCAGACGATACCCCACCCTTCAAGGCTGGCGACAATCCATACAATCTCCTCCAATATGAACTTCTATGAACAGAATTTGGAAATATAAGTCCAACGAAGTCCAACTTTCGTTATCGAAAAGGTCAAAACTCAGGTCTTGGTTATGGTTATGAATATTACACTAATCGTGGGCCTGTTCGACAGCCTGCCGCAATATACAATGGTCATGACTTTTTCCTCTCTGCCGACGGAGGCGTTTATCACACACATACCATTTTTGGAAAGTAAAAACATGTACTGTCCAACAAAGATAGACCACATTATTATTTCTCCGAATTGATGGAACGGAGGGGCAATATAATAGTTTCATCCCTCTGAAGGGAGACTCGGGATTAACAAAGGCAGGTCTCGCCCGCCTCAATGAAAGTCTTGAAGCCTACGTATATTGTATACTCGGCGCACAAGCAAATATTCGCAGTACCATAGTGGGCGATACTGGCAGCGCAGAGCAAGTCCGAAAAGAATTTGGCGTTCTCCTCGAAGATGAAATTCGTAATACCCACAAAGTAATTAGTTTATAGGCGATATCAAGACACAATAATGAATACTGGTGTCAAACTTGATATGGCAGTTTCACCCAATTTACTTCTCTTGCCGTCTGAGATGGTCATTCTTTCGGGCCCGGCAATCTCAGGTTATAATAATGAATTGCAATACGCAACAGAATCTATGACCTTCGGGGTGAATGGTGATATAAACACGGAAGTTCGAGAAAGTGCTATACATGAGATGGAAGGGGAAGAGGATGTTGTGAAGTGGCAGGACGAGCCCCCTTCGGAACCCTACGGTTACGGCTCCGGAGGGCAACCTCACAATGACACGAGTCGGATTCCCCTATCGGAACGGAAGGCGGCATCCGTGTCACTCACCGCCGGCGCAGACCCTATTCACGAATATGGCAAAATTGGTTTGTTATCTTTAGCCATATTCATTACATTTATGTACAGTATATAGATCCAATGTATGCAACCGTGCCATTCAACATGATTATAACTGGACCGACAAATTCTGGCAAAACAGAATATGTGATGGATCTCCTCACCGGTCCGTACTTAAGGAAATTTGAATATATAGTTTTCATTTGTCCGACATTCATGAACAATAAAACGTATAATAAAAGATTCATTTTCACCGATGACAACGTGTTTGTGTTTCCGGTCGGACTCGATGCTGTGGATGATACACTAGCCTTCGTACGTGACGAATGGGCCGGCACGAACACTTTAATAATCCTCGACGACTGCGCCTCGTCCAAAGATATGAAGAAGCGCAGTGACGTTTTAGTCAAACTTGGTTTCAGTGCAAGACACGACGGATTATCTGTCTGGGTTCTGACTCAACATAACTAGTATTAGTAAACCATTTAGGGAAAACATACAGATGTTAGTACTATTTTACACACCGAGCAAGACAGACAACAAAACTATTATTAAAGAATATGGAATGGAGGTGTCAGAACGGGAAGCCGTGGACCTAATCAGACAATTGAAAAATACACCATTCAGTAAACTAGTATTTCATTTACAACATCTGTACGACATAAAATTTTTCGTATAATATAGCTAATTATGGAAGGCTCTACCGATAGGAACACCAAAGGTACTCTTAGAGAATTATATTACAACCCGAAAACTGGTTTTGGAGGTGTGCAAAAAGTATATGACGCAGCACGCGCCAGCGGACTCCTGTCAGTTACTAAGAAAAATAATCGCAATCATACCAATCCATAATCCAATAACACTTGGTCAAAATTGTAAGACAATAGTTGTAAACATAGACACAAAGCAGCACACCCAATGTCACCGATGCCATCAGTGATCATTTGTTGAAGAGAGATATTGTATTTATCTACCAGCTTGCGATACCTGCCAAAAAAGCGTTTAAATGTAGAGACAAGCTCTGCTCTGGTGTAACCTTGAGGTGCAGGAGTGGTTAAAAACTCAGCTAACTTATAATCTACATAAACCGGTACCTCGTACTCGTGGCGGTCGGCGCGTTTTCGTAACATCGATAGACTAGTTTTGGCAAGCAGACCTCATGGAGTTTTCTTTACAATTCGCAAAAGAGAATAATAACATTCGATACATGCTAACAGTAATCGATGTACTCAGTAAATACGCATGGGTCAGGCCGATACAGTCAAAAACGGCTGAACACACGTTACAGGCACTACAAGACATAATTAAGAAATCCGGGAGGAAACCTGACAAACTTCAGACAGAAGAGGGGCGGGAATTTACGAACCGAAAAATGCAGAAATGGTTGGAGGAGGTGGAAATTCACTGGTTTCACACCTACAGTGACAAAAAAGCTAGCGTTGTTGAACGTTTTAATCGTACTCTTAAAACGATGATGTGGAAATACTTCACATACAGACAGACACGAGAATGGCTCCCCATTCTACCAGAACTTCTCGAGAATTACAACAACACCGTACACGGAAGTATCAAAATGAAACCCGTCGATGTAACAGAGGAGAACGATTGGCAGGCATTTTATACACTTTACCCTGAGTTGGCAGCCATGGGAGCTAACCCTGAATTCAAGCCGGGAGAACGGGTTCGAATTACAAAATACAAGACCATTTTCAAGAAAGGATATTTACCAAATTGGACAGAGGAGATTTTCATAGTTTCAAAAGTGGTGTACGCAGCTGGATTGGGAACGCCACCAGTTTACAAAATAAAAGATCTGAATGGAGAGGAAATACTCGGCACTTTCTATTCTGACGAACTTCAGAGTGCTGCTGGCGCCGACGAGTTGTACAGAGTAGAACGAATTTTGAAGACGAAAAAAAATTAGAGGAAGAAATATTATCTGAAAAATGGAAAGGTTATCCAGAAAGTTTCAATAGTTGGGAGCCAGAGGAAAATGTTATTAGAACTTCGTAAGTTCCTGTGCTGTACTCGTAAGTACTCGAAAGTTCCTGTGCTGGTACTTGTCAAGTACTAACGTAAGTACTAACGTAAGTATTTACGAAAGTTATTCAATAAGTACCATGGAAAAAGTCTTAATTTCTGAAAGCCGAAAGTGTCAGTTTACCACCCCGCTTCCAACCCACCTGGCCAAGTATTTATCATGTATTGTCGTAAGTAATGTTCACTTATTGCATCTTTTTCGGCAGTATGTGGATGAGGTGGTACCTCAGGTTCCTGAACATATTAAGTTTGCAAGATCTTCAAAGCGGCTTCTCATATTGCCACAAGCTGTTCTTTCGAGTCCCCCTTTTTCAGCTTTATCTATAAGTTCTGGCTGAAGTATAATGTAGACAACTGACATTAGCCATAGACAAGTAACTTCAAAGTCTTGCTGCTTCATCATATCAAGTGCCCGTAAGTCAAACGGAGCAACGTAAGCACACACTGTTTCACAAGCATTAAGAAGTTTGTGTAGGTTCTTGAGTGAGACTCGAGGTTGTTCTAGTTGTTCTTGACCAGGTGGATAATACGCTTTTTCAAGTTCCTCCTTGTCGAAAACCGTCTATTAAAAATCCCTGGCTGCCGCTATCGCGTGCCGAAGGGCCGCCCATGCAATTCCAAAGTCAAAAGCTCGTGGAGATTCTACTGGCCGACTGTCTCGGTATCAATTGTTGGATTAAGTATATTCTTGAGAAGGGCAGGCGTAAGAGATTGATGAATTACCAAACATGGAAGTCTGTAGTCATTACAAATTTCTAAGAAAGTCTGTTTGAACTTATCATGAATCTCTTCTAGTTCTTTTAAGGCGGTTATTTCATATTGTCTGGCTCGAGTTAGAATATTCCGCCTGCAATAATCAAAAGGCATATCTTTGAATATGATAATGAAACTATGTAAATGGTTTAATGCTCTAGAAACAATCTTTTTTTCTTTCCGCTGCCATGGGAAACGCCCCGGATTCTAGAAAAAGTTAGATGTTGAATTATGGAAGAGTCACCAATAATGTAGTTGGGTTGGCTTTCCCAGCGGAGTCTGTACCAGCCTGACATTGTAAACTAAGAGTATGTTCTATAAACTGGTTCTGAAAATCGGCAATCGAAACTTTCCCATTATAAAAGTCGGCAATGTTGCTAGAAAAACTAGTGTCAAATTCTGGTACGTGAGTCGCCGCCAAATTTACTGCATCGTAACTCTTACCACTTCCAGTTGGTCCATTTATGAATATGTATGACATTTTTGTGCTATATATCATAGAAAAATTTTTTTTAAATTATTTTTCGTAAAGATATATACGATAAGACAATGGCAATCCTTTCTATTTCAGATGCTATAAAAATACTTGAAACGGAGAAAACGTCCAAATCAGTGACGGCAAACTCATATTTGGTAAATATGTAGATCCTTTCATATACGTAGACAGTGAGCTAGAAGTGGTTTTCCCCATCGGGCCTGGTTCAAAAGATCCTGCTACATGCGATGAAATGTGTGTCCGTCGGCAACAAAGTCTTCAAAAGTTTACCGATTTAATAGTATTCCGTACCTTAGGTGAAAGTTTCGATGCAAGCACTGCTAAAAGTTATGCTGCAAGCCTGGCCGCTCACTCCAAGAATAATCCTATGGATTTTACAATCCATCTAAAGTGTATCAGAAGCGAGGGAGCGGGGCACAGATAAAGTATTTTAAATTTCGGTTTAAAAGAGGAATTCACGATTTCGCTACATGTATTGATATAGTTCAAGAAATTGACTGTGCTTTTAAAGCAGTGAGCCGATTGCCAGCCAGAGAAAATCCTGCTATTGTACCTCGTAATATCCGAAAAGGTAGTAAGATAGAATTCTTAGCATTTAAACCGCGCTTAAATAAGCGTGCCCTTTCTTTCACTGTTGAGAGGTTATTTTGTGCCACGGCTAATAAACCAGAAATTCAAGATGCGGAAGAACTAGTCGACTTAGAAAGATTAGGCGAGATATATAAACAAATAAATGCTGCCAAAAATATTATAGTGGATTTTGATGACCTATCATAGAATAATTATTTTTTTCTTTTTAAAAATTTTAGGATAGTATATATTATAAAGATTATTATGGCCCGTCGATTACGTACAGCATTCAAGGGAGCAGTTTTACGAAAAGAATTTCCTGAAGTCAAGCGAGTCGTGGATATTGAAACGCTGGTGGATATCGAAGCCAAAGAAAGAAAGATGTACTCTGTTTATGCAGAAATGGAAGTCAAATTATCGGATCCGAAAAATGGTAATACACAAAATCGCACATTGCCTGTTAAATTAAAAGATACATACACAAAAGATGTAAGAGGGGCGGAATCGGATGTGAAACAACAATTAATAGATCGCTACGACCATATGCTTGATACAATTAGCAATGTTGAGGGTTCTGGTCTCGTTCTCGAGGAGATACTTAATTTTGAAGTAATTCTAGTAGAAATTTTACTCGGGGCCGGCCGCCCGATTCAACTTCCCGGATGGTTAAAAAATAAGCATTGTGTGAGCGATCTTATTCTACCTTCTGGCAGCGAGAATTGTTTTCAGTATGCCGTCGTTTCAAGTTTAAAGTTGGGCGACATCACGTTTCGCAAAAAGAAATGTGGTCAGGTAAGGAGAAACTGGAAGACGTATGACAAATTTATGGCCGATTACTGTTTTGATGGAATACCATTTCCTACGCCCGCTGATGAGACTGTATTCAAGCGCTTTGAGCAGCAAAATCCGGGCATCAAACTCCAAGTATTTCAGATCTACGAAAATGATCCCGCCCCGTCCGACATAACTGTGTTATATAGTAGCTGTAGCAGAGCTGATAGGAATCAAATAGCAAATATCTTACTGATAGTTGGCGAAGCCCGAAGGTGCCACTTCGTACCAATTACTGCGTTAAATCGCCTTCTTAATTCTAACAGTAATCGAAAGAATGAGCGCAGACAGAAGTGTATTTGTATGGTTTGTAAGCAAGGTTTTAAGTCAACAGAAGAATTAGAAATACATCAGGTGTACTGTGGAACAGACACTGCTCAGCCAGTTTTTCCTAAGGAAGTGTGTCAATTCGAAGGACATAAGAAGAAGGTTCCTTGTCCCTACGTTATCTACGCAGATACTGAGGCAATTATTGAGAAGGACACCGGCCGACACATTCCAATTTGTATTTCGTATGTTATGCTTGAACGATGGCCAGGAACCTTACGGAACGGGCCGAAAGTTTTTAGTAAAAGAACATTCACAGGTACAGATTGTGTTACAGAATTTCTAAAGGATATGAAGAAAAGGGCTGAGAATTATTCAAAATCGTATTATTGGAAAATAAAACCGATGAAAGATACTTCTAATTACAACGATCCAGACTGTATTGCATGTGGAGATCAAGCCGGATACCGAATAGTGAAGGATAAAAATACTTTTTATTGTGAAAAGTGCCGCCCATCGAGAACCATTCCTATCTACTTTCACAACCTCAAGGGATACGATGGTTCTTTTATTTTACAAAAAATACATGAAATCAGGGATGTTGATGAACCAGAGCCAAATATCATAGCTAAGACGGGCAATGGTGGAATTATGTGTCTTATGAAAACATTTATTTTTAATGCCTCAATTGTTGTCGATGGGGGGAGGGAGACAAAGAAACGTTTCTTTTCTATAAAGTTTATGGACAGTGCTCAGTTGATGTCTGGGTCACTCGCGAAGTTGGCAAAGACTGTGCCAGAGGATGGATGTACGGCAGTACCACTTTCGTACCCAGACATTCAGCGGGCGAAAGGTTTCTTCCCGTACGAATATTTAGACTCGGTTGACAGACTAGAAGAGGGTAAGCTCCCGGAGAGACACAAATTTTATAGCGAATTAACGGAAGAGGGGATTTCTGAGTCTGATCACGAACATGCATTGCGAGTATGGGACGAAGTTGAATGTAAGACGATTCATGATTATATGGAATTCTATTGTGAGACGGACGTTCTCCTTCTTGCAAATATATTCGAAAATTTCCGTGACACATGTTTAAAAGCATATAAGTTAGATCCAGCCCACTATATGTCAGCGCCCGGCTTGACATGGGATGCTATGTTACTTTATACAGGTAATAAATTTAAACTCATTCAAGATGCTGAGCAGATGAATTTCATTCAAAGGGGAATTAGAGGTGGTATCAGCCAGTGTAATATTCATTATTTACAGACAAATCATCCGGCTTACGGGGATTACGATCTGGAGAAACCGTTAACCGAAATAAAATATCTCGATGCTAACAATCTTTATGGCTGGGCAATGAGTCAGGCAATGCCAGTGGGCGGACTTCATTGGATGACGATGGAAGAATTGTTAGAATGGGAAGGCGGAGCAGGCTTGGATTGGGGACCCGGCGCTAGATTTCCGCCAAGTTTTCTAGAAGTAGACTTAGAATATCCGACTGAATTGTGTACAGAACATTCCGATCTACCACTCGCGCCGCATCACTACGAATTTCCGAGGCAGGGCAGTCGACTGATTACAAGTCTTATGGACAGAGAGAGATACGTCTTACACTACAAGTTGCTTGAATTCTATCTTCGGATGGGAATGCGACTGAAAAAGATTCATCGGGCGCTTGCCTTCGAAGAGGCGCCGTGTCTCGCGAAATATATTGACTTTAACACTAAAATGAGGGCAAAGGGAAAGACAGATTTTGAAAAGAATTTCTATAAGTTGATGAATAATGCAATGTTCGGCAAGACAATAGAAGACGTTCGAAAGTACAGAGACTTTAAATTTGTTTCGAGCCGGAACGGTTCCGATAGTGGTCGTAAAAAGATTCAGAAGTATAATCCAAAGATGAAACATATAACTCTCATAACTTCCGAAGAGGATGGCGATTCCTGCGACAGTGCCCTACTGGAACTGAAAAGGATCAATATGAATATAAATCAAAGTGAGACTTGAGTAGACACCGTGGGTCATCAGTATGTATTAGGGAGATGGTGCAGTGGCAAAGAATGTGAAATTTTCAGAAGAGTTACTTTCAGAATGTGCTTGGGAATACAATTCAGAATAACATTCAGACACTCACTATGTGAGATAATATTCTGTATATTCTAGAAGTTACAAGTCAATGACAATGACATAGTCTCCACTTGTAATAGGAGTATTAGTCTTGATGGGGCAGGGAAATGAGGTCATTAAGAAGTATCACTGGAGTGTATATGTTCAGATCTGTGGACACATAGGTCTATGTCATTGTTCCCATTTTGAAACAAGAGGTCTAAGTTATGGTTCTAAATCGGGAAAAAAGATCAGACCTCTAGCTGTATTGGCCAGCCAAGAAATACATATGTGCATAATAAATGAGGTACAAGATGTGACATCTTAAGGTCTACTATCCTATCAAAATTGAAGTGTCAAGAACTTGTGGTTACTGAGTTATGCATATATAGGCATATTCAAGGTCAAAGGTCATCAAGGTCACGTGACATTTTGAAAAAAAAACCTATTGTATTGCTAATTAATCCATATATGCCAAATTCAGACCTCTAGCTCTATTGGCTTACCCACAATTATATATGGGCATAATTAACGAGGTAAAGCATGTGTTGTCATAAGGTCTCCCATCCTACTAAATATAAAGGACATAGCACTTGTGGTTACTTATTTATTGACATAATCGTGTATTTTAGGTAAAAGTTTATCGAGGTCACATGACATTTTGTCAAAAATTTCTATCCTATACTCTGTCCCTATATACTAAAAATCATACATTTACCTCTATGGCTTGCTCAAAATTAGATATGTGCATAATTAATGAGGTACAATATGTGGCGTCATAAGGTGTCCCATCATACCAAATATGAAGGGTGTAGCACTTGTCGTTCCTGAGTTATGGACAAATATGTATATTTGAGGTCAAAGGTCATTGTGGTCACGTGACATTTTTTTCAAAAAAATTGTATTGCTAAGTTATCCCTACATACCAAAAATCAGACCTCTAGCTCTATTGGCTCGCTCAAAATTAAATATGTGCATAATTAATGAGAAACAATATGTGGCGTCATAAGGTGTCCCATCATACCAAATATGAAGGGTGTAGCACTTGTGGTTACTGAATTATGGACAAATATGTATATTTGAGGTCAAAGGTCACATGACATTTTGTCAAAAAAATTGTACTGCTAAGTTATCCCTATATACCAAAAATCAGACCTCTAGCTCTATTGACTCGCTCAAAATTAGATATGTGCATAATTAATGAGGAACAATATGTGGCGTCATAAGGGTCCCATCATACAAAATATGAAGAGTATAGCACTTGTGGTTACTGAGTTATGGACAAATATGTATGTTTGAGGTCAAAGGTCACCAAGGTCGCATGACATTTGTCAAAAAAATTATATTGCTAGTTATCCCTATATACCAAAAATCAGACCTCTAGCTCTATTGGCTCGCTCAAAATTAGATATGTGCATAATTAATGAGGAACAATATGTGGCGTCATAAGGTGTCCCATCATACCAAATATGAAGAGTGTAGCACTTGTGGTTACTGAGTTATGGACAAATATGTATATTTGAGGTCAAAGGTCACATGACATTTTGTCAAATAATTGTATTGCTAAGTTATCCCTATATACCAAAAATCAGACCTCTAGCTCTATTGACTCGCTCAAAAGTAGATATGTGCATAATTAATGAGGTACAATATGTGGCGTCATAAGGTGTCCCATCATACCAAATATGAAGGGTGTAGCACTTGTGGTTACTGAGTTTTGGACAAATATGTATATTTGTGGTCAAAGGTCACCGAGGTCACGTGACATTTTGTCAAAATAATTGTATTGCTAAGTTATCCCTATATACCAAAAATCAGACCTCTAGCTCTATTGGCTCGCTCAAAATTAGATATGTGCATAATTAATGAGGTACAATATGTGGCGTCATAAGGTGTCCCATCATACCAAATATGAAGGGTGTAGCACTTGTGGTTACTGAGTTTTGGATAAGTATGTATATTTCAGGTCACAGGTCACCGAGGTCACGTGACATTTTGTCAAAATAATTGTAATGCTAAGTTATCCCTATATACCAAAAATCAGACCTCTAGCTCTATTGGCTCGCTCAAAATTAGATATGTGCATAATTAATGAGGTACAATATGTGGCGTCATAAGGTGTCCCGCCATACCAAATATGAAGAGTATAGCACTTGTGGTTACTGAGTTATGGACAAATATGTATATTTGAGGTCAAAGGTCACCGAGGTCACATGACATTTTGTCAAAAAATAATATTGCTAAGTTATCCCTATATACCAAAAATCAGACCTCTAGCTCTATTGGCTCGCTAAAAGTAGATATGTGCATAATTAATGAGGAACAATATGTGGCGTCATAAGGTGTCCCATCATACCAAAAATGAACAGTGTAGCACTTGTGGTTACTGAGTTATGGACAAATATGTATATTTGAGGTCAAAGGTCACATGATATTTTGTCAAAAAAATTGTATTGCTAAGTTATCCCTATATACTAAAAATCAGACCTCTAGCTCTATTGGCTCGCTCAAAATTAGATATGTGCATAATTAATGAGGTACAATATGTGGCGTCATAAGGTGTCCCATCATACCAAATATGAAGAGTGTAGCACTTGTGGTTACTGAGTTATGCACAAATATGTATATTTGAGGTCAAAGGTAATTGAGGTCACGTGACATTTTGTCAAAAAAATAGCATTGCTAAGTTATCTGTACATACCAAAAATCAGACCTCTAGCTCTATTGGCTCGCTCAAAATTAGATATGTGCATAATTAATGAGGAACAATATGTGGCGTCATAAGGTGTCCCATCATACCAAATATGAAGAGTGTAGCACTTGTGGTTACTGAGTTATGGACAAATATGTATATTTGAGGTCAAAGGTCACCAAGGTCACATGACATTTTGTCAAAAATTGTATTGCTAAGTTATCCTATATACCAAAAATCAGACCTCTAGCTCTATTGGCTTGCTCAAAATTAGATATGCACATAGTTAATGAGGTACAATATGTGGCATCATAGGGTGTCCCATCATACCATATATGAAAGGTTTAGCACTTGTGGTTACCGAGTTATGGACAAATATGTATATTTGAGGTCAAAGTTCCTGTGACTTTTGTCAAGGCGTCTGAGATATCTGCGTGAACAAATGGACTCACATGGATGGACTAACGGACTGACATGACCTAATCTATGAGCCCCCTGGACTTTATCTGTGGGGACTAAAAACTGTGTCACTGCATCCTTTTTGCAATATGAATACGATGAGAAACTAAATTTTTATTTTTCTTGGCCTTATACATGGGAGTCTATGGACTGCCTTATACATGGGAGTCTATGGACTGCCTTATACATGGGAGTCTATGGACTGCCTTATACATGGGAGTCTATGGACTGCCTTATACATGGGAGTGTATGGACTTCCTTATACATGGGAGTCTATGGACTGCCTTATACATGGGAGTCTATGGACTGCCTTAAACATGGGAGTCTATGGACTGCCTTATACATGGGAGTCTATGGAGGTGAAAACTAAAAAGTCCTCTAACACGGCCAAATTTGATCGCATTGTGAAACAAATCAACGTGCATCTGAATGAGGTAGAGTACTATCCTTTACCAAGTTTGAACGAAATCGCTCCAGGCGTCTCTGAGATATCTGCGTGAACGAAAAAAAGTCATAAAATATGCAAATGAGCAATAATTAAGAAGCCACACCCACCAAAATCTAATCAGATCTAAGTCTCACCATGATAATACCAAATACCAATTGCATGACATTGGACCTAAGGGTTCTTAAGTTATGAGTGGAACAAAATCTGTCTACGGACGGACGGACGAGACAGACGGACGGACGGACGGACGGACAGACGGACACACACACAGACATTGTGGCGACATAGGACACCTTTGGTGCTTCGCACCACGGTGTCCTAAAACCAGTTTTCATTGGCGCAGCAGTGCTTGAACTTTCTGAGCTGCTTATGTATGAGACACATTACAATTACTTTCGAAAGCAGTTCAAAGGAATTCGATGGCCTACATAGATACTGACAGTTTTTTACAGTATACCTCTTCCGTCCAAAGACGTAACTTTCAATGATATAGTTCGGGAAGATGTGGAAAAGAATGGTAAGGAAACGATATATGATACTAGTGGGATGGTGGCCCCGATTTCCGAAGATTAATAAAAAGTGATAGGTAAATTTAAAGATGAGTTGAATGGTGAACCTATTCTTGATTTTGTCGGCATACGCTCGAAAGTGTATGCTTTTCAGACTCAAACTTCCGAGACGAAAAAAAATAACGGGATAATGATGTGTTTGTGTTAGAAAACATTTGAACTTTGAAGACTATATGGATCTGTTTGAAACTGGGAAGGAGCCCGAGCGGGCACAATTTGTACAGTTTGTACGGAAAAAACCTGGAGAAATCTGTAGTGAAAAGCGTAGTAAAATCATGATGGCGCCAAATGATATCAAACGTGTGCAGTTATACAATCCAGACACGGGCGAATGGCTGGCAGAAACATGGCCGATAGGACGGATGTAAAATCGGTCACGGTTAAAATAGTAAAGACTTTAATCTACTATTTTCAACAGAGACCTTGGCATCGCTAATAACATAAACGTGGGCAAATATATTATCATCCCGACCTTCGATTCTATTATCATCGCGAGAGTCGACACTTTTCACTGAAGTATCTTTCTTCAAGATTTCAAGCTGTATTCCATCTTTTGTGTTCATTACTCTAAGACCATTTCCATGAAATTCAATATCTTTAAAGCTACGCAGATCGATAAACAGACAGAATTTATTCTTCAAATAATCGACTTCATCTATATCAATTTCACACCAATCTTTATCTTCAGCAAAATACTGTCGTGCCTCTCGCCAAAATTGTCTTGGTAACATCTTCTGAGCATATATTTTATTTGCAATGCCTTCGATTGATACAGACACAGATTCAATGGATGGATTAAAGAAAAGTTCACTATTCAGTTCTGACTGATTCTGATTTTTAGTGAAGAGTATCGCAATACCTCTAATGCTACGTCGTGGTACATTTATATTTTCATTGATAACAGTGGTTGATTCTTTGAATGGGATTGTTCTAAAATAATGTATATGCTCGTAAAGGTAACTTTTTCCACCGTTGTAATAACCAGCAGTATCTCTCGCGAGTACAGAATCAGAAATTGTTTCGTATTCCATTTGAATGTTTTTTAATTTATAATTGGGTGTAACAACATTATTACTAACAAGTAATTGGGAGGCGGGTGCAAGCGTAATTTCCCATTCAATATGACTACCTAACTCTTTTGGATATGCAACCCCATGGCCTGTTATGAGGGGATGAGTCAAACGAATAGCATATTTTGTTTTATATGTATCGAAAAGTAAATTATCGTCCACGACGGCGTGATCTGCATCGGTCGCGCCACTTCTCAATTTTCTCACATTTTCGTTCTGAATTCCGTACAGTGTCATGTTAGTTCTCTCCTTTTTATGTTTGAAGAGATCACGATAACATTCAATAAGGTTATATTTATTCAAATTGAAAAGTGCCTGCCCCTGAAATGTGAGAACCATACGCTCCACCAAATTTTTTGCAACATTTTGTACTACTCGGTTATCTTCGTGACCCATTACTTCGAGATCAAAAACCAGGTCGAAAGTATCTGGAACTAGTACTACTCCGCTTTCTAACTTTGGACATCGTATGATAAGTGTCTGGCCTGGATCTGCCTCACTTGGATTATGAGCAATCACATGATGAGTTCTTTCTGACTTCATTCCCTTCGGTATTCGGTTGGTGAATTCCGGTAATAATGATCTATCGTAACCCATTTTCGTGTAATGTATATAGTAGTGAAGAAGAAAAAAATTACAGTTAAAAAGAAAAATAAATCACATCTTCACATAAATATTACCATCTGCCTGAAATATAAATCGATTACCTGTGTCGCGAATCAATCAAAGAACCCAATATTCTTGTAAATGTTGGACTTCCATTTCATCATTCTCAACCTCTTGGAATACGTTTATGAATTCTAGTCACTTAAAGAAGTTAGTCTTTTGACATTCCTTCACGAAAGCTAATAAGTTATGATATAGATTATCATCTTTGAGTCGGACACCTGGATTTGCTCTTAGTATATGTCGATTTACTCGTCGGAGTTTGCACCATTCCAATTCAACAGAGAAACCAAACAGGTCTTTATTTTTAGAAAGAAACTTTGCAATATTCTTTTCACCAAACATGCGGGATCATATATTAATACATAATTTTATTTATTATGACTAATGTTAAACCAGTTAAAAATACGACAAATCCAACAACCTATCCTGCTGTTTTTAATAGAAAACTAACAAGTGAACCGATTAAACCTGGTATTGCAGCAGCACTTTTTGCGGCCAAGGTTTTTAACCATTCACCAAATTGCTTTACAATTTCTTTCGCTTTTGTGTATACTTTGGGCGGGCCTGAACCCCCTGTGTTTGCTCCAGTTCCTGCTGCTCCCCCTCCTCCTCCTTTAGTCACAGCCAGGGCAATTGTTGATATTGTCATTCCAAGGGCAGTAAGTAATGCAGCTATTGTAATACCATTTCGTTTAAATAACTCAGTCAGCTTCAGCCTGAGTGACAATTCTGGATCGGAAATTACATCACGAAGAGACCTAGTCGTAGCCAGACTTTCACGTGCCTCACTGATCTTACCATGTTCATATTCAATTCGATCAACAATTTTAGCTTCTTTTGTTATGAGTTCAGCTAGTAGTTTTTCAGCTTTTTCTTTTGCTTGGGTGTGTTCTTCAGGAATTTCCTTTAACTGTTTTTCAACGTCTCTTTTCTCTAGCGTTATTTTATCTTTTTCATTGTTAAGATCGTCAAGACGCATATTCGCAATCCTTAATTCATCATTAATAGCTCTATATTCAGGGTTTAGATTATTCCATTCATCGATTTTATTTTCAAAAGCTTGTATTTTATCTGCATTACCAGAAGCATCTTGCCGTAAGAATGTCAGTTCATCTTTGTATATACCCATGTCTTCTGGTGTCATCTTCTCAGCCGGTATTTTATCATTTTTCACATCTTCAGAATACAACTCACAAATTCGGGCTCTGCGCTAGAGCGATATTCGACTCCACTCCATTTGTATACTTTAGTTACAAATTCATATCCTCCTTCTTCTCTTTTTACTGTCTTGAGCGATCTAAATCCACGTTCTGTAAGTTTTGATAGCCTAACGTTTTTATAATACAGCCTTCCACCCCTAATCTTAGCATTCAAAATTAATTCGTTTCGTGCTGCCGGATTTTCAATTTTATTCTCGTTTAAGAATTGTTCAGCCATTTGTATTCTAAGTTCTACTCCAAGTTCAGTCAAACGACCCACCTGCGGGCTAGCCTGGAAAGGATCGGCTTCTGCAAGAGCATTATCATCGTCTATAAAGAATGTTTCAGCAGTAGCGTCATCATCATTTAAATTTGCATCATCGAAATCCTGGAGTGGTATATCTTCTCCTCCTTCTGCCATATTGTCTTTCTATATTACTACAATTATTTTTTATCATCCCTTACATATACAGTAAAAAATGCACATCTCAGTTGTTGAAAGCGTTGAACAATTGGCCGACTATATTGAAAGAACTAGCGCTGCATATCGCCGCAGTTATAAATTAATGGGTCGAATTGATATGGCTCTTAATGTGACTAAGGGAATTCTTGTAAGTTCAGCTGTCATAGCAGCCATTCCGACAGTTCCGGTACTGTTAGCCTTAACTCCTATACCAGGTGTTGTTATTGATGTAATACAAGGGAAAACGGGTGTAGCAAAGAGACGAGAGAAGTATAAACATTATTATGTACAATATAAGCAGTTGTTTACTCAAATACAAGAAAAAGCCCAACACAAAATGCCTCAGACCTTATTCAGAACATATTCAAGCAGGCATTAGAAATACAAAAACAAGAAGGATTTAGTCCACCTCTAGAAAGATACATGCGTCATTATGGATTAAATGGATATGAAAGTTAGTTAACTCTCGAGTTCAACATCAGCTAGACTCCGGTTCCGTCGACTGATTGACAACACGGGGTAAAAGTCCCTTTATATAGGCTAGTTTGATGGTGATGACTCACACGGAATTCCCCTCACGTACACCTTCGGTATGTGTCTATACATGTTGTGTTTATAAATAGGTCAGACAGAACGAGTTTCTACATGTCCACTACCAGCATCAGTGGGCCGTTCCGGCAGGGGTTGTTATGGTTACTGACACCTATCGGAACGTGTAGCGACATGTTCTGGGTCATCTGTAAATAGTAGTGACTCAGGGGGAATTCCCTCTTACGCGCATGCGCAAACGCGTAAGGGGGATTACCCATCTGACTCAGTGGGAATTCCCTCTTCCTTGTGTAACCATAGACAATTTTTATTTTTTATTTTATTTTCTGATTGTATATATATACTGTATACAGGTACTATACGTACCTACCTAATACGAATGAGTAACCTGTTAGCGAGAGTTGGTACAGCGCCACCAGTGTCAGACTTTCACTGCTGAGAATCTCGCGATATCTGACGAGATTCATTAAAGAGTTTGACTTGCAGACAACTGCACATTTCTGTGTCTGCCTCATTGATATTTCTTTTCAAGCTTTTGACAGCAGTGAACGTTGTGGTCGAGTAAACTGTAGATGTATACTCTCCTTTATTTTAACAGGTATGTTTGGTATAATATTTCAGTGATTTTGCCGAGTTTTGCTCAGTTGAAAGTTTGGGATGAGATCGCCGCCCATGAGGAGACGCGCCATGTGTTTCATGAGCTATTTTTAGCCACTGTGCAAGTGAACTGATGATGTGTCGATCGATGCGTCTAAAAATATAGTTCTCAGTCATTGAAACGGGACAAGTGGCTCCGGCGATAGATGTAAACAAATCGTCTCCAGTGTTGTTAAAGTTCATAGCTCATTTCTGTTCGTTATGAGAAAAGGCCTCGTAGTTTAGTGTAGTATAGTGAACGTCGATTCTGATCAGCTGTTCGTTTTTCATGCATGTGTTGAAACAGTACGCCAAAGTTTTCATGGCGTTGCCTTGTTGTAAGAGATCGTTGATTTTTGAGATTCATTAAAGAGTTTGACTTGCAGACAACTGCACATTTTCTGTGTCTGCCTCATTGATATTTCTTTTCAAGCTTTTGACAGCAGTGAACGTTGTGGTCGAGTAAACTGTAGATGTATACTCTCCTTTATTTTAACAGGGTTTCCCCTTACACTGGCTACAAACGCATGCACAATAGGCAAACGCGTAAGGGGAATTCCCTGTAGTTAAATAAAACACAAATGCAGTTAAATAAAACACAAATTTATCGCAGTTATACACATTATATATACTACTTACACACAACTGCAATACACATAATTACACATGCGAACAGTTTCAGTTCATATCTAGTCAATACTTGAGATAGGCATGGAAATAATACGATTCTAATGATAATTTTTCCCTAAATTTCAGAAATTAAAGCAGGAAAGACTGGAAAACAAACCAGTTATTATGAAAGATGCAAAACGCATAAAAGTGGTGGATCTGCTAAGCTTATAAACCTGAAGAAAAGAAAAGCAGCAGGTAAACTCAATTCAACAAGTTAGTCAAATCTCCATGTCCCGGAGGACGGTAATGCCATTCAGTAGGCATTAGAATTGCAGGAAGGGTGTTTCAAATGACTACTATGAAGACAAATGTTCATCGAGTTGTTATCAAAGATAAATCTACATAAATGATGTCTACGCCGACAGAGTTCACGGCAGTTGATGAAAAGTGAAACTATGATATGACATGTGAAATACAGTAAGGTACTTTAAACCTTTTCATGGCTAAATTTCCAAGTAACTCTTTATTGAGCCGAGAAACCTCTGGCAGTTGAGGTTAAAGGGTATAAGGAAATTGAACTGTTAACATTAAAATTATTGTAAAGGGGTTATATAACTGTTATTTCTCATCATGGACAGATTTAATGTACAAAACCACCTCCGTAGTTTTGCATAGTTTAAGTAATTTAAATCGAGCTCATGTACGTTAAAATTACATGCATATCTTTTCTAGCAAACGACTGTTTCTATTGCACTGTTACAGAGTCAAAAGATTTTCAATAGCCAAAAAAGAGAACGATTATGTCGAGGTCGTCAGTATTCAAGTGAGCTACATGTGCTAACAAAGTGTAACCTAGCAAGTAAGTAAGGGAGAAACCGCTTTTTCCATATTAACAGTACTGTTTTTCAGATGATATTATTCATCATATCATACCAGTATATTGATGGAGAAAATACAGCCATCTGATTGGTCCAGAACCGAACAGAACCGTAGTATATTGTCGATATACATGGCTGGCATACGCGCGAGCTCTCAGCTTGATTGAAAATCCGTTAATGATGTTGCACACCAGAATTTCAATATACTGTTATGATATAATAGCAATAAATCACACCCAGCGATGGTATACCACTCGATTTAAACAGTTCACTTCATATATGCACTCGCTATCTCTTGTGCATATTTTTCATGAACTGGTCGAAATCGTAGTATACCGTGACTGAATGTGTTTAATTGCCTAAATATATGCTGCAAATGCTGTCTTATTTACAGTACAATATTCTGCAAAAATACTATTTGATAAAAATTGTCTGCCTCTTAAGTCTTCTCCGTCACGTGTTACATAAATTAGTCAAGTTTTTGTATGGTGTTAGGTTCATATAATAACTTTTCACCGAATATCAGAACTGTGCATTCACTAAAATGCTCAGTGTACTGGGTGACCGATTTGTAAAATTGGACGTTTTCAGGAGTCAAAACATGCTGTCCTTTGACCCTGTATAGGTAGTGTTCATGTACCAAGTGGATGATTGCTGGAATTTATAAAGCCATGTACATTAAGTGCTATAGGAGTTTAGGTTTGTATGTGCAATTTGCAATGTCAAATGTGCTGACACAAGCTGTTTCTGAACACTGTTAGCATTTTCACGTAAGTCTCTAATTGCTGACTATACAGAGATCAAGTTTGCTCAATTGATTCACGAGAAAGAAACTACAAAAATCTCCTAAGCAACCAACAAAATCTTTGAACTGTCTTTACTTTCATGGTTAACTATTATAAAAATTGTGTCAAAAATTAATAGTGGAATTCTGCTCTGTCAAGTAAACATGTGTTGTAGAAATACATTGTGTTCACAGCACACTTACTTTCCATATCATTCACAGCTTACAGGAACTTAAGTTCAAAAGGTTACAGAGAGAAACTAAAGATGAATAACGTGCAAAAGTCTTACTCTAACAATATTTTATCGTATTAAAACCTAAACAAGTTTCTAATCCTCATGAATACCATTACAGGAGTTTTGTCGGCTACCTGTGTGATCATTCTCCCAGTATATGTAGAAGTTGGCCCCGGGGGGGTAACTCCCATAGATGGCTATACGGGGAGGGTCCGCGCGAAAGGGGTCGTTTTTTTGCACTGTTTGGTATCAGAAAGGGTATACTTTTCACGAGGTGTTGGTATGAGAAAGGGTCCGGTTTTAAACACAAACTGACATTTGTTAAAAATCATGCTGTCAACACTGGAAACCATGTATCTACATCCCAGATCTACCATCAATATTTCCGATCTGTCGGTTTGACTGTTGGTACCCCTGGTACGCAAGGCGAGTGAGTCGTATCTGTATACGTATGGTATTGTATGTTGGCGGGGTAGCGTGAGTTGCTATGCGGGTCAAAGGTCAACCCCACGCTACCCCGCCAAGAGATAGCTGCGTTTCGACAACTAGGTATCAGAAAGGGTAGGTTTTTTCGCTCAAAACTGGTATCACAACAGTTTGGGTTTCCATGTTCGTGCGGAGCCCCCCCGTACTATTAGCCATGGAGTTACCCCCCCGGGAAGTTGGCAGCAGCTGTGATTGCACAATTCTTACGTTTGACTGTCTAGTTTCGAATTTCAGTCATTAACATTGTAAGCTTTATTCAAATCTCTTTTGTATATGAAATCTGAAAAAAATGATGCCTTTAGACCGAGAGTCTGTTAATTTCTTTAGATAGCTTCAGTTTGAACTGAAATTTTTGCAAAATATCATGTCTGCAATGCCATTGTTCGTGCAAACAAACTAGATCCATCAAGTAGTGAACCGTATGTAAACTACACGACAAATTGAATAGTTTGCCACAAAATAGAATGTTAGCCAAAATCACGCATCCAGGAGTGAAATACAGCAATACATGTAAAGTAGAAATCGCTGTTTCCATATTTCCATATTTGCACAATAATGATTTTTCATACAAAAAGATATCCTTTTTCACGCTATTACTCTGCTAAGGTATGAAATTAACTGAGTAGCTTGCATATTTATGACTCATTTACATGAAAGTACATGTGGTTACATGGTCGCAATGCTGGTATTATGGCAAACCATAAGTCATTCATGAATAATTTTAATGTTACCATAAAGGATGACCATAATAAGTTGCCTAGCTTATACTGGATACCAAAGCTCCACAAAACACCTTACAAAGCTAGGTTTATTGCAGGATCTTCAAAATGTTCAACAACAGAGTGATCGAAGATACTGACTTCTGTTCTTTGTACTGTTAAACGGGGACTTCAAGCATACTGTGATGTTGTCTTTTCTCGGAGTGGTATAAATCAAATTGATATTAAAAAATTCGAAGGAACTCTTGGAAAATTTGAAATCAAGATCTGTTTCAAAAATGACATCTATTAAACATTCGATTTTTCCACAGTGTATACCACAATACCACATAATAAATTGAAAGAACGCTTGAAAAACATCAACCAAGCATTTTTCTACAAAAACGGTTCACGCCGTTACAAATATGTAGTATTAGGGTATAATTCTACATATTTTGTTAAAAATACTACTAACGCTAAAGTGTTTTATACCGAGAAAGACATTATCAGTATGCTTGATTTCCTCATCGACAACATATTTGTAGAATTTGGAGGACACATTTTCCAACAGTGTATAGCAATTCCTATGGGCACTAACTGTGCTCCTTGCTTGCAGACTTATTTCTGTTCTCATATGAGGCAGAATTTATCCAGAACTTAATTAAACAGAAAAAGGTCTCTGTAGCTCGAACTTTCAATCTAACATATAGATACATAGACGATGTTATTTCTATGAATAACTCTGAATTCAGTAAATATCTCGCTATGATTTATCCTCCAGAATTGGAGATTAAAGAAACTACAGAAACGGCCTTTTCTGCTTCATATCTGGACATTTTACTTGAATTTGACTCTAATGGTCACCTTTCTACTAGGCTATATGACAAGAGAGATGATTTCAACTTTAGTATCATCAATTTTCTACACCTCATAAGTAATATTCCACTCTCACCAGCTTATGGGATACATTTCCCAGCTTATTCGATATGCTAGAGCATGCAGTTCATATGGTGATTTTGTAGAGAGACATGGCCATCTCTCTTACAAACTATTAAATCAAGGTTACACCAGAGCAAGACTTGTCTCTACATTCAAACGCTTTTTGGCAGGTATCGCAAGCTGGTAGATAAATACAATATCTCTCTTCGACAAATGATCACTGATGGCATCGGTGACAATGGGCCTTAGTTAGTGACCATTACCTATCTGACTATAGATTGATATATTGCGGGTGCCACATGTAGGGCAGGATGCGCTTACTATTTTCGAAATACCTGACATCACTTCTTGGTCTTCTGGCCAGAGGTCCATATATCTTTCTTTCATGAATGTGACTTTGTGGAGGCATCATGGGCCAGTGGCTAGAGCAGTGGACTCACGATCAAAGGATGGTGAGTTCGAGCACCGGCATGGCTGTGGTGTTGTGTCCTTGGGCAAGGCACTTATTCCTCATTGCTCCTCCCCACCCAGGAGTGATGGGTACCTGGTAGGACAGAGGTTGTTATGTGTGCGTTTAGCTCTGCTGCGTTTATTGGCTGCTTATTGGCTGTTGTCTGCTCCCCAGGGAGTTGAGTGGTATCATATCAGGTCCAGTGACCAGGGGTAATAATAATTGTAAAGCGCCTTGAGCACATGTACTTGTGGATATGTGCGCTATATAAGAACCCAATATTATTATTATTATTATTATTATTATTATTATTATATATTATTATTATTATTATTATTATTACTTGTTTGTGTACCGTCTATTTACTGTCTGTTCCGTGCTATTTTGTGTCTATGTTTACAACTATTGTCTTGCGAATGCTGACCTACTGTCATTGGATTATGGATTGATATGATTGCGATTATGCACTTACTAATGATTAAAGGTTATCTGGAAGTCATCGAATTCTTCTTGGTATATATATTGGTTAATGAGTTCATGTTATACATGTGCACGATTATTTTCTTTTGTTCATCACTCTCTGCGAAGTAGAAATGCTCCTTGTATTCGGAGGACTACAAGGAGGAGCAACTTGCTTGATGCAATAGACATAGGAGAGGATACAAGATGTAGATATGTACAAGTTTAGTGCATGAAACACTTATCGCCAATCTCACAAATCATCCTTTTCATATTGATTTATTGAAATCACTCCTCAATGTAAACACATCATATTTGTATTTCATATAGATCTGACAGCAGAACTTGTTGTGGAGATTGATGAAGAAGAAAGAGAGTTTCGAAAACTTAACCTTGAAGAAAAGAAAATAGAACTTGCAGAAAGGAAAATGAAACTAAAACTGCAAGAACAGCTTTTAAAGTTACTGACGATATCTATTGAAGAAAGAGACAATGCCATGATTGTACATTGTAAGGAGTTTTTAAAAGAATGCGGGGTTCACAAGAGTGAAACTAAAATTGGGTCCATATTCTTCATTTTGAGTTTTCTGACAGAGGAAGATTTAGATTATTTTTGGCACAAATACAAAGAAGGTACGATTGAGAAGGCTTTAACTACAATTATGATACCACCTTTCATAAGAGACGAAGCAGAGAAAGCCGGCATTACCTTTAGAATCAAGTTGGACATAGATGAAAAAGAGTATGAAGAAGTGAAACAGCATATGCACGGTAAGTTGTTCTTTAATTCGCATTGACAATATTGATGATGACTATCCATTTTCAGTAAAGACAGAAAGAATAGGTGTTTAGAGCTGTTTAATTCTCCCAAGGCAATTGATCATGCCTTATTTTATTTAAAACGGTGACATTTGGATTTATCAACATAGAAGAGGACAACTTTAAACCCCACACTTTGTCTGTTGCATATTCATTTTTAAAAGAAGCCTCTGGCATTGAAATAGATATTGCCAATAATATTAACTCCATTGAAATTCGAATAATTTTTGTTCATATAAATTGTGAATTCAAAGGTACACAAAATTAAGTCATGCACACTCTCAATACGTTTTTTGTTTTTGTTTTTTGATAACTAGAAACAGAAATGTCAGCTGTTTCGTCATCAAGCAGGTCAACAAGGCGCCAAGTTCAAGTGTGTGGTACCAATCAATGGGAAGCTTTTGTCATGGATCTAGTATAGGATAAACAACAAGCGAAGAATTTACGTGAACAGTCAAAGTTTGATCCAGTAGTAAGTACACTAAGACAAGACGAATTTTTCTGCCCTAGTCTTGTATCCTTTTTGTTTGAGAATTCATATACTTTACCTCCAACAGTAACCAAGGCAACTGAGTATGCCATGACACGCCATGCTGAGATGTATTGTAAAGAAAATAATGTGGAAATTGAAAATCTCAGAGAAATTTTAAAAGCAAGATTTAATGATATTGGAAAGTGTCTGTATGATCACATCACTGCAGAAAATGTGGGTAAATTGTTTCTGGAGTGGATTGATAAAAGTATTCAAAATTTGGCATCATACTTTTTTGGTTTGTTGACTAAGTCTGATGATTGTTACACCTTCCAAAGCAAATATGTATACGGTGACATCATTGCAACGTATTTGAGTAACATCGTTGCATTGTCACCCAATAATATTCCAATGTTTCTAAGGGAAGAGAAAACAAAGATTTTGCAAACTAACCTGTCTCATTGTTTCCCATATGTCGGGGGATTTTGGGTGAGAAAGCATCATGTTTCTTGAAAGAAGTTGCAAAATTCAGTGAAATACAAACGTCTGTTCATATAAACAACCTTGGGTTGCTTGGTAACTGTTTGTTTGAATCAGAGAGGCCTTGTGTCTTTGCAAGAGACATTGAGGAAGTCATAGGTCAGAACTATACATTAGATCTGTCAACTTGTACAGGGATCTCCAATAAAACTATACACGCTCTCTCTGTAATTTTACAGTACACTTCTTTAATCAAAGACATAAAGTTGTATTCAGAGAGTGATGAAGCATTTCTCTCAAGTGAATTCAAAGAATGCCTGACAAATATTATTGGAGATCCTCTTTCTCTTGACAGGTGTACAGTCAGAATAAACAATACTACTGACTTCCCTGTGACTGCCAAGCTGTTGCGAATTCTGCGACTGCTACAGACACATTCAAAATTAATATCTGGCAGTGACACAACTCAACAACCAGCAGTTACATCATTGATCACATCAAGTAATGTGAACATAACGGAATTGATTGAGGAATGCACAATGGAGATGTTCATGAACGCATTGTCATTCATGCCACGCCTAGAAAAACTGAGCCTAACAGGGGTTTGAAGTAATCTCTGTGAGCGGTTTCTACTCTATTTATCTGAACAGACTGTTAGTCTTAATATCAATACATTGTGTTTATCTGAAAACGAGTTGTCCTGGAACCATTGTAGATTGTTACAAAGGGTGTTGAACACAATGCCATGTCTCACTGTTTTGGACCTAAGCAGAAACACTATTAGCAGTTTAGGGTTTACAGTATTGCTGCCAATACGAAATCAAATAGATGTAAGAGTAGGTGATAATAATATTGCACATGGTTTACTTAACATTCTACCTTTGTGTACCTCTACAGCACAGCTGCAAGATGTATGTGGTGTCACTCTTGAATCACTGACGATGTTGCGAATTTGATTAGAAGTTTAGATAATGTGAGTCACATAGATTGTACAAAGTTAACAACCTGTCAGTTGTCAAAATTATGTCAAAATTTATCACTACTCAGTAAATTGTAAGCATTGATATCGAGTGGTATTGAGTTAGAACCAACAGATTGTTTTGTTGCTAAGTTAGAGATTGAAGCATTTAAAAGAGCTTAAAAAGGTAGATCTGAGTCATTGTTGCGTTAGCAGAGATGGCATGGCAGTTATACTGAAATACGTTCCTCAAGAAGTGATTCATTTGAACGTCAGTAACACCGACATGTCAAGTCAGTTGCTCAATAAGTTGAAACGTTTCAGAAATTTGAAGCATCTAAATCTCAGTAACAGCAACTTGAAAACCAATAATCATGTTTTCAGATTCATTCCCACATCAGTGACTCAATTAAATCTAAGTCAAAATGATCTTCATGAATGGATCTGTGAAAATCTGGAAAATTACACACAACTTGAAGAATTAGATCTAAGTTATAGTAAACTCAGCCATATTGATATACGAAAAATGTTAAAATCTATTTCAACTTCAATCACTGCACTTAATGTTAGCCATAACAATTTGAAAAGAATCGAAGAGTCCTTTGAGCATTTAACTCAGTTGAAGCAGTTGAACTTGAGCAATAATGGTCTTGAATCATGCATATATCTTTCCGTACCATCCTCAATAACACATTTAACTCTAAGTCACAACCAAATATCATTTATTGGCCGAAAATTCAATCATCTATCACAGTTAACACGCCTCGACGTAAGTCATAATCAAATAATATATATTTGCAATAGTTTCGATAATTTATCACAGTTGACACACCTTGACGTAAGTCGTAACCAAATAAGAGAAATTGACCAGGGTTTCCATCATCTAACACAGTTAACACACCTTGATGTGAGTCATAACAAGGTTAATCAGTCACTAATTGACATACTCAAATATTTACCAACAGCTGTAAGGTATCTAAATTTCAGTTCAAATTGCATTGAAAATGTTGCAAGTGTTGGTAATGTTATATCCAGTTTCAATGACCTTCAGTTCATTAATCTTGGCTCAAATAAGTTCAGCGATATCGGTATTCAAAATTTGTTGAATAATATTAGAAGCACAGATATGGCAAAGATTGGTGTAAGTCATAACTTTACTCTGATGCCTCATATTATTGATCAAATGCCAACTGTATCAATCAACTTAGAGCAAGATAACTTACGACTCAGTGATGTGGAAAGTAGTTCTATCTATGAGAATTTGATGCAAGTTACAGAGCTTAATGTAAACCGTTATCAAAAGAAAATGTTCCGGAATTTGTAAGAGTTTAATCTTGTTGACAAACCTGACCAAGTTAATCATGACAGAATGTTGTATGACAAATGTTCAGAACCTCATCACTAGTCTTAAACATCTCAATGCATTGACAGAACTTGATTTGAGTAACAGTCAGTTACATAGTGAAACATTATATCATATCATAAGAGTTTTGCCATCTACACTGATCAGTTTGAATCTTTCACACAATATGTCGAAAGGAGACTTTTCCCTAAAGCATCTCACAAAGTTACAGAGACTTGACTTAAGTCACAATAACTTACAGTTGCCGTTGTATTCTCTCCTTTTAAATATGTCAGAAACACTTAAATATTTAGATATCAGTTTCAATAAAATTCAGAATGTTGATCAGGTTGGTAAAATGATATCTGAGTTCAGTCAACTATGTTACATAAACATGAATTCAAATCAAGTTGGTGCTGTTGGAGTGCAGACACTGTTATCTGAAATAGAAAGCTATGATATTAATTGTGACGTTGATGTGAGTCACAATGTGTTTGGGCTTCAAAAATAATTCCCTATATTGCAAACCAACTTCCTGCATCAGCTGTTTTACCCGATTTTGAAAGAGAAAACCTGACATTAAAGGATGAACACTTGCAGGTCTTTTTCAAAAACATTTCAAAGATTACCACTGTAAAAATTCCAAAGAATGTAGAGTGGTCTGAAGCTGATTACATGAGTGTGTTGAATGATCTAGCAGTTTTTTCTAATATGGAAAGTTTAACACTGGCATGGTTAAATCCGACCACTTGCCCCTTCTTAGCTACAAAGTTAAAAAACTTCAGTTGTTTGAGAAACTTAGACATTAGTGGAAGTAAAATTGATAGTCAAGGTGTTAAAATTGTGGGAAATGCCCTGCTTTCACTGAAGAGACTTGAGTGTATTAAGTTTAGTAAGACCAACATTGGCATGGAGGACATAGAATTTCTACTTGGCATTCAAAGGCAGCATTTTAAGCAACCGTTCATCAACGTTGCTCATAATTTTCATTACCTATCGGCCATTTTTCCTTACATTAAAGATCACTTAAGTGGGTCATCAATTGAGGGTATAGACTTTGATTCTGATGAGTTACCTGTCCAATCTTTGGCCAATGTCGTACAAATGAGTAAAGTAAGACAGCTAACAGTCAAAGAAAAACATTGGATTGACAAAGACTTTAAATGCTTTTTACAAGGGTTAACCTGTCTGAACCTTGAGTACCTGGATCTAAGTCATAATAACATAGGAGACAGTGGTGCAAAGACTTTGAGTGAAGGGATGAGGTCAATGGACGAACTTACCTATCTTGATCTTAGTTATAATATTATATAGGGCTCAGCCCTTGGTGTCGCGCCAGAGGTTCAGAAACATCTGAAGATGCACATTCGTCACGTACACGGTCAATAATAGTATTGATGCATTATTTTATAATATGACAGAATGAAATAGTAGGGCCACTGAGTACTCGCATTACATAAACAAAGAATTCAAAACTCAGTTCACTTGGTCACACTCTGATGCATAAAGTTCACTCTCGCTTTGTCAGACCCAGACAGGTACATATTTTCTGTTTAATTTGCAAAAAAGTTGGACATAGATGACAATTTTGTCGGTAACATTTTTTATTTACCATGATAACAACCTATTGTTTAATAAGAAACGTACTGTGCAATCATTATCGTTGCCATAGCAGCAGTACTGCCTATTAACTTCCAGTTGCAAGCTCAGTGATTCACATTGTACCTTTAACACAGAGGGCGCTCTTATCAACGTAGTTATACTCCATTTGACATTCACAAGATTTTCATTGTCATATAGAGATTGTTTTCACAAATGAAAACTCCATTGAAATGAAAAATGGTCGTAAAGGCAATATTTCAGCAATAAGTCAGTTTTCCTTTGAACTAAATTGCCAACTCTATTGCCAAAGGGTTTAGAATTATTTCAGAACAACACAGATCAACAAAATCATTAATTTTATCAATGTTATTTTTATTCAATGAAACAGCAGTGGATTATCTACTCATGAGTGATGGCTGTTATACAATAAAAAAGTAATCCTTTTGCTATTCAAATAATACAAAACAAAAACTTTGAAGTACAAGAGGCATTGTTTATTCTTAATTAAAATAGCAGGACTGACATGTCCTTATTTGATATTTAGAAGTACAGACATTTTCAAAGTCACATTTCACAATATAAGGACTTTCAAATTATATCTATAAAAATTATTATTAAAATTTCAGTTATGGCTTTAAAATACATTACATTTCACATTCCAGCCTTATAAATCCTTATATTTCAATTACTGCCTTGAAAATTGATATATTACGCTTACAATTCAAATACTGAATATGTTTACATTATGTAGGCAAAGGTATTCATATGATAGTGGCCTTCAAAAGCAGCCATCTAAGATTGATGTTGAACTTATATTATCTATGAAAGTTCATATACCAGTATTAAATATGTTTTAAATTACGGACTTTAAAAGTCATACATTACATTTCAGCCTTATAAATCCTTATATTTCAATTGAAATTCACTTATACACATTGTTAAAGTTCTGTAAACAATTGCTACAAATTACTGCCTTGAAAATTGATATACTACACTTAAAATTCAAATACTGCATATCTTTACATTATGTAGGCAATGGTATTCATATGATAGTGGCCTTCAAAAGTAGCCATCTTAAGATTGATGTTGAACGTATGTTATCTGTGAAAGTTAGTATACCGGCATTAAATATGTTTAAGTTATGGACTTTAAAAGTCATACATTAAATTTCACATTCCAGCCTTATAAATCCTTATATTTCAATTGAAATTCATTTATAAACATTGTTAAAGTTCTGTAAACAATTGCTACAGATTACTGCCTTGAAAATTGATATACTACACTTAAAATTCAAATATTGCATATCTTTGTTAAGTTACAAATACCAGCTGCAAACATGATATAAATTTTTGGAGACAAGGCCAGCTGTTCATTCAGAATTTCCACTATACTGGAACTGATTAAGGTTTTTTTTATGGTGCCACCAGGTTTTACTAGGATACAGTGTGTTCATATGAGCAAATAGTTTATGAAGTCCTTACTTTATGTTAAATGTTTTTGTTAAGTTACAAATACCAGTTGCAAACATGACATAAATTTTTGGAGACAAGGCCAGCTGTTCATTCAGAATTTCCACTATATTTGAACTGATTAAGTTTTTTTCATGGTGCCACCAGGTTTTACTAGGATACAGTATGTTCAGATGATCAAATAGTTTATGAAGTCCTTCCTTTATGTTAAATGTTTTTGTTATGTTACAAATACCAGCTGCAAACATGACAGAAATTTTTTGGAGACAAAGCCAGCTGTACAATTAGAATTTCCACTGTACTTGAACTGATTAAGGTTTTTTATGGTGCCACCAGGTTTTATTAGAACGTGTTCAGGAATATGGGTATGAATTTCTGATGATCAATAAAAAATTAGTGTACATTGTTTAGGTTACTTCAAATTTATATGAGGAAATATGGTGATACAAATGATCCCATAATGCTTCTGTGAGTATGAGTCTAAAAGCAGTGACATACATGGATTTTGTGTTGATCAAAAGTTGTACATTTGTTCAAAACCACGCATTTCTTATATTGTACAATTAAAATTTGATTTGGATGTACCTGACTGGTTGCAGGATAGAGGTATGCAAAGAAATGCACAATATTTTACAGATTAAACTGGTAACATCTATTAAAGTCATATCAGATACTCAAGTTAATTTCCTTGCCCTTTTGAAATCCCATGAATCAAACTCATCTGTGTCCAACTCTGAGTCTGAACCACCAGGAGATTTGACACTTTGTGAATTACAATCAGAGCCAGAACATGAAAGTGACTCCTCAACATTTTCAAGAGACCTATTCAAGCAGAGTATGGGATCATTGATATCACGTAATACTGAATTAATCATGAGTGTGAACCACTTGTTTGCTAAACTTAATTCTGGATGAACTCCATCAAATAATCTCCTGTACATGAATTTACATTGTTTGACCTTTTTTTAGCATTACGTCCCCTTTTCTTGGTTACAATTTTCATTACGTCTCTATGAAGCTTAACTGTGCGAACACATGCTTTGGTATTAATTTCTTCCCTGTAACTATTAATGTAGGATATATCACTTTCTAATTGCTTTTGTTGAATAGCCATCACAGAAGAAAAGTCATGTTTATCAAATGCATTGCATTGGTATGAAAAGAATTTCTCTATTGATACAGGGGAATGGTTGCAATCTTTAAAACAATATTAGGACACAGTATGTTCAGGTGATCAAATAGTTTATGTAGTTCTTCCTTTATGTGTTCTATTGCTTCACTGTTATCATATATAATAAAGGTGCTACCCTGATGTTTAACTTTCTTTGTTAAGTGACAAATACCAGCTGCAAACATGACATAAATTTTTGGAGAAAGCTGTTCATTCAGAATTTCCACTATACTTGAACTGATTAAATTAAGAAGATTTCTTATGTAGCAGCTGGTGTTTAACAAGAATGTGTACACGAATATGGGTGAATGATGTCTGGCTGATAAAGTTGAGAAGACCTCTTCCACGCGAGTCTGTGGCGATGATAATATGTTTTGCACTTTCTTCCATAGGTGTTTCCTGTAATTCATTAGAAAAATGATATATCTTAAGTGCCACTGCATTGTAATGAGTTAATTAGGCCATCCACTTACCTTCAAGAAACTGACAGGACGTTTGAGAGAATGGGTAGCACATGCAATCTGTAGATATTTTTTTTGCCTGCATTCTTCACTTATTTGTAGCTTAAACAGCAGCTTTTGACATTAAAAAGAATCAGTGAGTGAGTGAAATGAGAGATCAAATAGACTGAGCAAATGAAGTGGTCAGCAGAAAAATTATATCACTTTATTCCCCAATATATGAAATTTAACCATTTGAATGCTTAGGATGTGAAAAACACACTCTTGTACTTAATGACTAATAATAATTCATTGGATCTTGACAATGACAGTTAGAGACTGTACTGTCTCCCACCAATCTTATCAAGATATGAATATCAAACAGCTAAATGACTACAAAAGATAACGAATATGTACATGTACGTACTATTGTTTCAAACTTCACAAACACATGTACCCGTAATTTAATAAGTAGAACACTGAATCTGCTGACTTGTACATATACTCAATTTCCCTAATGTATCTGTCAGTTTATTGGCACATTTAATCATTATTGATGGTAATAAATTTTGATTCTGCGCACAGATATGTATATTTCTGTCTAGTCTTTTGTGTCAGTTCACTCAGTCTTTGGATTTCCTTGGCCTTGCAAGAGTTGTTAGGGTTTTTGGCTTGAAGCAGAGTCTATCCTCATTTACCAATACTGAAGGGCTCCAGGCAAAATCTGGGTCATGTTGATGTGATCCAGCAGACTTGGCACGTGACAAAGAGACAAACAATGCACCAGGATTTCTTGCCTCAAATTGCTTTTTACCAGGATCAATGACAATGTATCTATTTGGTTGATTTTCTCCAACTGTTATACCCTGACAACTGTGTATAGTCGTAGCCCAACCTAACCGCAAGGGTATTTGTTTTCTCCTACAACATCTACATAAACAATCAACCTTCCTTTCAACTGGAACAAT
The DNA here is from genome assembly GCF_041260155.1 of Ptychodera flava. Classification (NCBI taxonomy): domain Eukaryota; kingdom Metazoa; phylum Hemichordata; class Enteropneusta; family Ptychoderidae; genus Ptychodera; species Ptychodera flava. Next base: position 38,162,117 of record NC_091930.1, read on the forward strand.
TGGAACAACTTTTGGATTGGCTTCAATGAATGGTTCACCTGTATAAGAAGAAACTCTACCATCACAACATCAGCTTGATCAACTGGTGGTCTTCTGCAATTCAAATATATGATATCAATAATAGTACCAACTGCTCTGTTAAATAACCCATGTTTTACAGATAAATTTGCAGTCAATGAAACTTTGGCACCTTTACACACAAAGAGAACCTTTTGTATTGATGAAGTCCTGTCACTTGGAAGAGAACTGGCATGCTGACCTATACAAAGTGCATTTATTTTGGCAATCGGAACCTCTCTATTTAATTCAAGTAATTTTTGCCTGTTATAATTTGACTCTTCAGCATGGAAAACAAAGAGCCCATCCTTTCTCATCCGTTCCAGCAGGTTATTCCCATGAGTCATTTTGAGGTCATGCCACTGGAATTTTTGTAACCATTTGGCTTCGGCAGGAGTTGTAGTGTATTCACGCAGAGAACTCAAAACTTCCTTAAAGCAATTTTCACTAATACCCTGTCTGATGATGCTATTAAGTGTGATTACATCAGTAAACTCTTTCCAAACCAAGACACCTCTAATAGAAGCTGGTGATTTGCCTTTATTCATATATACTGGAGAATCTAAAACTGGTAGTAACTGCACATCATCCCCAAAAAATACAAACCACTGGTAAACCACCCATGACTCATCCTTATTAAACCACAGAGACATAAGAACTCTGCCCATACTAACGTTGTTGCACCTATTAGTGATCGTTCATCAAAGAGTAGACTTTTGACCCCAAACATTTTTTTGTAAGGCCTCACCAATCACACCATCTGGTGGCTTCATATCCTTTCCTTTAAAAAAAGTGGGAATTTTCAAGAAACTATGCAAAGTGACACCTGATATTATATTTGCACTGTTACCTGTTGGACAGAGAACTTGAACTGATTTGTTTGATTTAAACATTAATCTTATCCCCTTTACTAAACATTTAATAAGATATGATTTCCCTGATCCAGCTGTTCCTGCAACAATTAGCCTTAATTTTATGAAGTTGTTTGGTTTGTAAATGTAATCAGATAAGGTCTTTAATACTATGTTAAATACCAGTTTCTGATCATCATTCATTGTTGTTAGATCTACATCGTCATATTCTAAATTATCATCTTTCCTTAACTGACATTTATTTATATGGTCAATCCAACCTTTACCAAAGTCATCACTATAATGGTAAGATGTTTGAGTCCAATCGTATGTGTCACCACCATTATCATATTGGAATTCATCATGTACAGGCTCAACAGCACAGTCAGGCCTGATGTTTTCTATCCACTCTGGACAATCTACTGAAATATCTGCTTCATTTTCTACTATCATGTCATCACAATCACTACTATTTGATTTTGCTCGGAGAATTTCAGCCTTCAAAAAATTGGGGCAATCATTTGATTCAAGGAAGTCACACAGTTTGTCAACCCATGACGTTTTTTCATTTTTAATGTCAGTTATTTTATACCAATTTGGCCAGTGTAATAGTAATGCTGTTCTGGCGTATTGCTCATCAAGTGGCCATGAAGCTTGATTAAAGCCACAGATACAACAGGAACCTTGCCACTCCTGCATGCAAAAGTATACAATGATACATTGTCATCCTTTGACGGGATAAATATTTATCTAAACAGGTCGACCTAGTTAGACTAGTCTGAGGTTTCTTTTCTAACATTCGGGCACCAGATAAGCTGACATTTTGGAAAGAATGACTGGACCTAAAGAGAGGTAATGATGACAACTCATAACTCGCTTCTCTGATGACACATCTCTCTTTACAGTATTCATCAATAATTTAGTAACTATTGAATGACCTGAAGTAGAATCTTCTGCATAATTTATGAGATCGTTGAAAAGATCACAAACTGACCCAGCAGGCTCACAGCCTTTACATGCATAGCCTGTGATGTATTTCTCTGTAGCCATGATGTCATTCATATTGGGATTTTCTGGGTCTTCACTCTTAGACAATATGAGCGACATGTCCCCATTCGCCCTCCAAGCTTGTGTATAGAATCTTGAATTTTGAACTAGTACTGGATGATCTCTTTCCATTTCCAGACGGGGTGAACCATTCCTATCTTTTATAATAGCGGGTTCATTGCTAAGGGCCTTACCTGGGCCTTTTCTGAGCCAAACTCCATTCTACAATCTTTCATTAGTTTTTTTTCTAGATCTTGGTTGTCTTAAACAATAATCAGAGCATCTATGCAAACAAACTTGATTTGTCAGCAAAAGATAGTCTTCAAGCAAAGATTCCTGTGTTTGACTGACATCCATTAACAGTTTTGCTAAAGGATTAAGACTTTCTGGTGGGGTTGAAGAAGTACCCTCTGGAGGTGGCCATTTATCTTTGCAGGGATTACCATGAATGTCTTTACCAGCAGGATGAGAAGCAGTCATTTTTAATTCATCAGACGCCCATTCTGCAAGTTTCTGTGCCGTTTCATTATCTAAGAGACCCCTTTGAACTGCATCACTGAGAAGCTTGTGTGGCTGCAATTCTTTTCGCCAACACAGGCCATGCCAATGAACCATGCCTCGTGACTTTGCAATTCCTGCCTATACCAGTATGAATTAATCCCAAAGACTGGGCCCATAACCTCATGAAAGTATGATTGTGTGCGGAGATCAAAATATTTGGCAACAATATGAGTATTGGCTTGCAAACACTGGAACAACTTATTTTTATCACTTAGATCTTCTGAACAACCAGTAGTTTGTTCAAGATACATTGCAAGAAGCCTTTTCAGAGGTTTGAAGTGAAATTCTGCGCAACTCTCAGTGGCAAAATAGGCCGGTAGTCCACTACCTTGATGGAGTTTGTATTGAATGAGAGCTCGTAACTCTCTACCTCTTGCAGCCCAGTATTGAGATGTCCCTCTGAGATGGGATGAAAAAAACATTATTTTACTAAAGATAGACTCATTTCCATCCTTTAATTGTTGTCTTAAATTCTCGATTGTTAAATGGTCTTCCCCAATTTTTTGACGTACTACAAAGTTAGAATTCTCTACAGATCTTTTACGGATAATCATATTGTGAACAATAAACTTAAAATATGGATGAGAAGCAAATTGGCTATCCTGATACCACAGTAGGTGGTCTGCCCAATCTGCCATAGATGTACATGTTATGGGACGGTTATCATGATAATCACTAGAACTGTATGGAAATAAACAAGGAAATGCTAATGTAAAGAAAAATTTAGTTGTGAATTCAGACAGAGGGGCGTTACCTCTTGATGGCCAAGGAATGGTACAACTAATTGATCTATTGATGTTAACAGTATTATCTCTTCCAGTTACGTCTTTAACTATCTCATTCACTGCTTCATGTATATTGATATTGTTGTCTGCAATCAAGACACCTGTGTCAGCTAGACCATCAAAATTTGCTGGAAAAACCTGTTCAGGAGCTGGTCCTTTATCATTACTCTTAGTATATTTTTCATTATTGCAATTTGCTAAATTAACTAGAGGAATCTCAGATAATTCTCCATCACTATGTATAATATCTAATCTTTCCTTGCTAATGATTATGTCACTGTATGCTGCATTATTTAATTTTAACCATTGTAGCGCATTTTGAACTTCCTTTCTTCTCACCCTAAAATCTTTCATTTTGTTGTTTGATCCTTCCCTTTTAACTTTTACAATATTAATTTCACTGGGTAACCTTGGCAATATCTGAGCTGGTTCATTGACCTCCTGTGGAAATGTGACACAGTGACCCCTGGAGGAAATGCCACCATGTTTCAACATATGAATATTGATACAAGGCGAAATGCGACAAATAAGTTGTTGCTCTACCATGCTTAGCTTACTGAGCTCTGGAGGAACAATGCCTGGGTCCATGTTATTTTCTTCTGAAAACATTTTTACGTGAGATTTGTCATTGGCACAACGTTTACAAATTTCTGCATTTTTAAAACTCTTTGCCATAGCTATTCTGCGCTCTTTACATACCTTACACAAATCAATAGAATACGACATTTGTTTTAATTCAAAAGCCCTTATTGCATCCAGAGCTTCATCATATTTTGATGAGGCTGTCTCTGCGGGAGGGTCTGGTATGTCATTATTATTTAAATTTAGTTTTTTTTTCTTCAGAACTAATTTTCCTCATTAGTGTTCTAAATCTGAATTTCTTACTTTTTTGGGACAAATCGTCACTTGGTCTCTCATATGGGATACCTAATTTTCTGCATTTGATTTTGATTTCTTCTTCTTTACTTAATAAAGTTCGGGTTAATTTTTCTGTGAGAACGACATTCTGAATAGTTTGCACAGGTAGACAAGCAATTCCTGTTTCATCAGGCAATGTAATATTATTTTCAAAAGTTCCGCTGGAATCATTCGAAAAACATGAGTTTACCTTTTCCAAACCTGGCTTTGGAATTAAAGAAGTTGTCTTCATTGCTATGGCAACAGGAATATCTTGAGTAGAGTCCCTCCTTTTGAGCAATTTAGATTTCGTACCTTCCTGCAAAAAGGACTTACAGTATGTATGATCCCCCTCACCAACAGAGTTACAATCACTCTCTAAAGAATTCAACTTTCTTTTCTTAACGGCACTATTGCTTAACTGTGGAACATTTTGATGCTCAACCCCTTTTTTGAGCAGAACATAGAGCTTGATTATGAGGCAACACTTGTCGCAAGACCTGAAAATGTTGATTATGTAATAAAAGATTGATAACTTTTTTCACACCTTTACTGTAGCCACTTTGAGGTTGAAATGTCTGTAACCAATGCTTTCCAGTCACAGAATTAACAAGGAATACATTTATTTTCAGACTGAAAATATTACAGGCCATCTGCAATTCACATGAAGTGCCCCAATCACTGCCATGTACCATTTGGGTTAAGTAGCTGTCTTTAGTAATGTACTGTGAATGACAAATTTTTATTTCTGTTTCCCAAGTGTCCCAATTTTTATGTATTGCATTACATGTTTGGTAGCGTATTTCTTTAGTTTTGGTGAAGTTCCCTCCAATCTCAAGGGACATACAGTGAAAAAGGCAGTTGCCATCAGCTGGAACGTTTTCCAACTGATAGTTAAGGATGTACGAGCGGTACGCGCGCGTGGAATTTGTCACTTCCCATAGGATTACATTGAAATTTGCTGGAAAATCAATTTCTACTATTGTCATTTTCATGAAAATTTGCACAAAGCTCAGTCTAGAGAAATAAATAATAGTGATCAAATAAAATGATATGGTCACCGCGCTAACTTTTGAGATAAATAGCATTGAATTATTTCGTCCATAGAAAATGCATTGGTGAAAAAATGCTGACTCAGCATTTTTTCTCATAAATGGCAAAATTCATGGTCGTGTATCTCAAAAACGAGTGCGGTGACCCCTATATTTTATCACACATTTTGATAATACTTACGAAGGAGAATCCAAAAATCGACAATTTAGAGAAATGACATTACTTTTAATTTTACCGATCGTACATCCTTAAGATCATCAATTTTTATAAATGGGTATGACAACATTCGTCTCAGAAAATGAATGTTGTAAATACTTACCGATATTATTCAAATAATTCAAGATGAACCCTAAAATCTTGGTAATTAAAACTATAAATAAATCAAATAATACTAATCAGTAAATATATCAGTACCTTAGCTAGAGACAGTCTTGTCTCCTGCTAAGATAACTGTTGGCTTTCTTACCAGACTTATTTGTTTATCTGCTACATATACATCTTCACATTCAAAGTTTCCAAAGGCCTGAAAAATCAATGTGACATTGAATCGATTTAGTTAATTTATTGTATTTAATAATCATGATTACCTTCCCATGTTTGGGAAATTCAACATTTGCTTGAACATCATTGATATGTTTTAGAATGAAGTTTTGACGTCAATGAGAAATATTATACTGTACAAGTCTTATCGGTGTACCACAGCAGGCAACTGCAATATATAC